>NC_142809.1:10377662-10620162 GCF_049724085.1 Artemia sp. Qi Xiang Cuo
AATTCTTAATAGCGGATTCTAGAGTGCGTTCATATTATTAAATTTTACTAATAAGCGAGCAGAAGAGGGGAGTTTCTTGTCGCAAGGGCCGTTGTACCTGCCGGGAGTGTGACTCCCTTAAACTGCGGGGATCAGGTAGCAAGAGACTACGCTTCCCTCGCTTATTAGCTTAAATAGCTCTGTATTACGTCGTAGTTTATTGTACTGGCTCCTCCCCTCGGACTTTGATTTTGCATTACGGATTGTGACGTGGCTGTTGCGATGGGGAGTAATGAGAAGTTGGTTTGGAATGCGTTACTGAATTATGCTTTCCGTGCGATAAAAGCTGGTAATCGCTCGGAGGATATAGCGAAAAAAGCAGTCGAGTTTTTCTCAGAGGAAGCAATTGCAATGGCGAAGGAGTTATTGTGGCCCCTAGCAGGAATTACCACACGTATTACTGCGCGATCGAAGAACACCGATGATATCCTGGACATATTAAAAGTATTTCGGGTTTGTGAAGATAAAAATATCTCGTTGCCGCGGTTTGTGATTTTCGAACCTGATGAAGTTCCGATAATCCCGGGAGAAGTGACGGCTACCCTAACCCGGAAAGTAAACGAATTGTGTGCTAAGTTCGATAGTTACGTGGATTCTAATCCCTCTCCATCTGTCTCTGCTATGCCTGCGGCAGAAACCAACACGATCATGTCGAAACTGTCATATGCGGTTGTTTTGAAGAATCCCCCGAAAGATCTTTCGAACCCTAGCGCTCGGAAATCCTATTTGGACAGAGTATGTGGTGATATTAGTTCGAACATTGTGGAGCTGAAACCTAGGAAATCTGAATGGAGAGTAGTCTTGAACAACAAGAATGCTGCCGAGTCCCTGGCTGAGGCAGTGGGTAAAAGTGACTCAACTATAAGTGTTAAAGTAAAAACTCCCGCTTTCTTCGGAATAATCCGCCACGTTCCCACTGAAACTTCAGATGACGAACTGCGCTCAGTTGTACCGAACTGTGTTAAGGCCGTACAAATTGGTAGTACTCGGTCATTCAAATTACAGTTTGAAAGCAAAGCTCATCTCTTTATCGCAATGAACTCTCCGCCCATTTTTGGTTACGAGCGACTACCCATTACAGAATTTAAATTCTTACCGATGCAGTGCTACAACTGTCAGTCCTACGGACATGCAGCAAAATCTTGTGTAGATCACCCGAAATGTTCAAAGTGCGGTGGAGATCATTCCAGCTCTCGGGACAATCCATGCCAAAATGCCCCCAACTGCGCTCGGTGTGGTTCTTCTCGACACCCGTGCTACAGCTTCCAATGTCCAGTAGCTCAGAAGCTAATTTCTAAACAATGATCGGTGATTCTATACGGGTTGTTTCATGGAACTTAAATGGTGGAGTGGTTGATAAAATGCCACTGTTAGAAGGATTGTTATGTTATAATGATGTACTCTGTGTGCAGGAACACTTCCTCTCGAATCAAGCCGTTAGTCTGCTTGAGCTAATCGATGGCGTCAAAGTATTTGCTACTCCTGCAAAGTCATCGGGCAGGGGAAGGCCGTCCGGTGGAATCGCCATTCTTGTTAGCAGCAGGTTAAATCCCATTCTGTATAAATCTTCAGACTTTTTTGTTGCTGTTAAGGTGCACAAAACTGTTGTGCACTCTGTGTACATGCCAACAGACTACAGAGACAGTAAATCAGAAAAAAAATTTAGTGAAGCCTGCAGTAAGCTATCGAGTTCGGTGGGCAGCTGTTCTAGCCAGGGCCTTGTATGTATAGTCGCTGGTGACGTGAACTGTGACTTGACTGATGAGTCTAACGCTCGAGCACAGATCCTCCTATCTTCCTGTGACGGTCTTCGTCTTGCTAACAATGATCTGTGTTTTACTTATATCCATAATTCAGGCTCGACTTCATCTCTCGACTTCATGTTAAGTTCCATCCAATCTCCAGCTTGCGGCAATTCGCACGTAGATCTGAGCGTAAGCGCGTCTGATCACTTTCCAATTATAAACACTTTTCGAGTAATTCCTGCCTCTCCTAACCCCCCAACTAATGAAAAGAAGTGGAAAATCAAAACTAATTGGAGTAAAATTGACCTGGCTACTTATCATTACGTATTGGATGAGATTCTCACAAAGATTAAAGTGCCGTTCCAATTACTACAGCAGAGTGTATGTATTCAAGATGAAGAGAAACAGCTGCTACTAAACATCTACTGTAGTGAAATATCTCACGCACTGTTATCTGCCGAGGCCGCTGCGGTCCCCATTCGTAAAGTCCGAGTGGGAACGGAAATTCCAAAGTGGTCCGAAAACCCTGCTCTAAGTGAAGCATGTGGTCGTGCAAAATTTTGGCTTAGGCTCTGGAATGAGTGTGGTCGTCCGAAATCAGGTGTTGTAAATGAAGTTCGGCTGTTAAGCAAACGCAGATTTGCTAAGATTTTGTCTAAGCATAAATGTGAAGTGATTGATCAACATAGTCAATTGATAAGTAATGATCCAAATGCTGTGTGGAGATTTCTTAAACGTAAGGGTGATCAGAATAGTGTCGAACCTGTGATCTCTGAGCAAGATTGGGTGTCCCACTTTACTTCTGAGTTCTCTCCACCCGAACAAGATCTTGAAGATAAATATGAAGTCGAACTTGATAAGTTCATGGAATTGCCTAGTTCTGGTGTTGGCTACATAGTAACTGTTCCTAATCTGATTCGTGCAATTTCAAAATTAAAAAAGAAACAATCGAAAGGTGTCGACAAGTTGTGTGGGTTGCATCTTGTACATGGTACTGCTGGTCTCCTGAGTCATTTAGAGCTTCTATTCCAAATTATCTTTAATTCTGGTCTCGTTCCCGACGTTTTTGGTACTGGAGTAATTAAACCTATTTTGAAAAAAGGTAAAAATCCGTTTGAATTCGTATCTTACCGCCCTATAACTGTTTCGCCGGTTTTATGTAAGCTTATGGAATTGCTAGTTATAGATCATATTGCTTTTCAATGTTCTACCCCCGATAATCAGGTCGGATTTAAAAAAGGTGTTGGTCGCGAGCACGTCCATTATATTCTTGCTAATATATTATTA
Source organism: Artemia sp. Qi Xiang Cuo (assembly GCF_049724085.1). NCBI lineage: Eukaryota > Metazoa > Arthropoda > Branchiopoda > Anostraca > Artemiidae > Artemia > Artemia sp. Qi Xiang Cuo. Next base: position 10,380,734 of record NC_142809.1, read on the forward strand.
GAAGCTGATGAACTGAATGAATCCCTTATTCTAGCGAGTCACGATGTTAGACGTGCTTTTGATTCTGGGATACATCCCCAGTTATTAGTGTCTGCTCATAAACGTGGTGTGGACCGATCGGTTATTTTGCCTTTTCGGGATATGTATAAGAAGCTTCGAGTCCAAGTTAAAGTCCCGTCTCCTAACGGGCCGATTGTATTACCAAAAGCTATTCCGGTTAGAAAGGGCATTAGGCAGGGTGCAATTTCGTCACCCCGGTTGTATAATAATAGTGTTCTCGAGGCCCAAAAGTTAGTGCAAATGAGCTGCATTTTCCGAGGTTTGGATGTAACATTACTTAATTACGCAGATGATATTTTTAATTTAAGTAGATGTTTGTCTCGTATTGATGAAAATTTTCAGATTCTAGATGATGCTTATAGAGAGATAGGCCTATCTTTTAATGCAAGTAAAAGCGAGATTGTTGCTTTCAATAGGAGAAATGCAGATTGTATAGATCTTGCTGTCAAATTTGGTGCTCAAGAGGTTCCACTGTCTGACTCCATAATGTACTTAGGAATGCCTATAGGTCATAACATGGCATCTACACGTGCTCGCCAAATAAGTAATTTCGCAGAAAAGGCACGTAAGGCTTACGGGGCGCTATCTTCAACTAAAGCGAAATATAATCGACAAATTCGAGCTAGGCTATATAATGCACTGGTGATCCCACACTTTCTGGCTTTATCACCGTTTTGGCATATATTTAGTGTTAGTGATAAAAGAAACCTTCGATCACTTTTTTACAAATATGCAAAATTTCTTTTAAATACCCCACCGTGGGTTAAAAATTCCAAGATGTCTGCAAGGTTCGGTATCACAGATCCGATTGCTGCTGTGACGAAACGTCGTTCTGAATTTTTGGGGTCGCTTGGGCAGAGTAGTCTTGCAATTGCAAATAGTCCGTAGTGTGTTTTTGTAATAATTTCTTATTTATTGGCGTTGTATAGTAACGTTTGTTTTTGTTCTTGCAGTTAAGCGTTTTTTTTTTGTTTTTTTTTCTTCTTCTTTATACTCAATTCGTGCCATTTGTGGTTTTGTATCGAGTGGGTTAGCAGTCAAGGTCGGAGAAATTGTTTGCTGAAGATTTCATTGGTCCTTCAAGTGCCTTAAAGAATCATCATTGTCAAGTTTTTTTCAGAGTTATCTAAGTCTCAAGAGTGTCCTGGGGCTAAATTATTGCGCAACTAACTTCCAAGACTAAACTTATCGTTTACATAAGAATTTGTTGCTACCTAATGTGCTCTAGAGATTGATCTTGGTTAGTGAAGGGGGTACTCACTCTGTGGAAAGGTGTTTTTTCCGATTCATTAATTTTAAACTAACTTTTGTACTGCTTATTACAAGGATAATAACACAGAAAAATTCTTTTCATGTTTAATAACAACAGCACAAAAAAAATCACGGTTTGCATGCTCAAATCATTTTCATTTCATATTCCGAAAATATCAAAAATAATTTAAAAACATTCAAAGTGAGAGGATGTTCTAGAGAATAATTGTTACGGGGAAAGTATAAACATATTCATTAAAAAAAATTATCTTGTAAGTCCTTTGAATTGAATTTTTTTCATAAATAGCGAAGAGTTTTAAAATATTCAATAAGTAAAAACTAAAATTATTTAATCGCGTTAAAACAAGTCGCGATAACAAAAATCCATTTCGTGAAAGAATTCTTTTTCTCTGTCTTTCATATGAATAATCAAATTTTATAAAGCATTGATCAAGCTGGTTTTCTCTCTGACTTCTTGTTCAAGATGTTCTGAACCTGTTTTTAATGTACTGGTTTTATTTGGAGATATGCTACAAAAGACTTGAGGTATGAAATTTCTTCTTCGTCTTTTACATCAGCTTTTCCTTTCTCTTTTAAAATTTGATTATATTCCATATTTTACTTAGCAATTTTCTCTTTTAAAGACTTTTTTTTAGCTTAAAAGGCAAGGTATGTATAATAAGGCTGGTTATAGGTGAGATTTCCAATAAGCTCTTCTTGAGTCAAGTCTTTCATTTTCACTTACAAGTGTACTGTTTTCAATTTTTAACTTAGTAATTTCTTTTTTCACTAGTGAATTTTCAGATAGAGCAGTTGCAAGTTGGGTTTAGACTCTGATTGAATAAACTTCAGTTTCTTCCAGAGTTTTTCTTTTGGCGATCTCTGGAACTTGTTGAAAGTGATCAAGTTCCTTTTTTAATTGAATTACTTCACGACATTTGAGTTGAAAGTTCGTTTTAAGATTTTCTGTGGTTGCTTTTAGCTCTTCCAGTAGGTTATTGTTGTCTTGTAGATTTATTTTCTTTGAAGAAATTTGACTCTGAAAAAGTTGGAGTTAAAAATATTGAAAAGGGACTTCAGATCGGTTATAGACACAACCCATTTTTTTCCAACAGACTAAAAACCCAGGTGGAACCTGATTTCATGGATCATGTTCAGCTTGTTATCTGTTAGAACCGCCCACACCTGCAGTGCCAAAATAGGCTAAAATCAATATATCAGTAGAGATATGAATGTAATATTTTATAGAATAAGGAAAAACATCTAATTGCTACAAGCTATTGAACACTTTTAATATACTATAAGGAGGCTAAAGGTTCATTTATATTTAAATAGATAAAATTGAAAAAGTAAAATTCTTTTTTCCATAATAAATAAAATTTGAATAATGTAATTTTTATTTTATTTTCAATGCTGTAATAACTGGAAAAGAGAATATTTGTAATATAATACGCTTTCAGTGAAGATTCAATGATACCGTAGGCTTAACATTTTTTCCAATTACGGAAGGTGGTGAATTTGTCGTGAACGGTTTTGGAAAGAAAACAAGATTAAACTAAATATTTTATTTATAATAATACCAGCTGGGCTTCTACATTGCATTAGTGGATGTGATACGGTCAGTTTTTCTTCTCGAAGGGTAAAAAACATTTGTTCCATCTGCTTTTAAATCACAGCTCATTCAAGAAATTGCTGATCTTACACTGAAAGTTAGGAGTGATATGCGAAACATCTTTATGTACGAGCCCGAAATCTTGCGTACCTGTACGAAATTGGCTGTGTCGGTATATAGCAAAAAACAGTCTGCATTTGGTTCTCTCAATGACCTCCGAATTCATTTATTTCCCAGAAAAAAAAACTTGAACAGCTTTTCCCCAACAGATGGTTCTTTCGTGTATCACGTCAAGAGAGCTATACTTTAGTGAAGCATTATTCTTCAGGCCGTGATTCCTAAGCCATTTGTCTTCAACCCACTTTTTACATCCAGCAAAGACACCGTTTACATCCAGGTTGTCAAACGGGTGTATCTGCAGCACCTCAGGAACAGCAAAGGGTATTAAAAGGAAACTTTAAGGGGATGTTGAGGGTATGTTAAACGAAATCATAAAACAACATGTGCATCTAGGTTGTCAAAAGGTCGTGTCTGCAATATCGCAGAAAAGGCAAAGAGTATTAAGTCGGAACTTTTGGGGAACGTTACGAGTATTTTAAACTAAGTCATATGACATTATTAGCATCCATGTTGTCAAAAGGATATATCTGCAATATCTCAGTAACAGCCAAGGTGTATTAGTTGAATTTTTCAGGGAATTTACATTTCCATAAATCAACAAACACTGGTTCTTAGGTGTCAATAGTGCCCATCCTAAATATCTCAGGCACGGCTAAAGTACAGCTTTACTACAACACGGCTAAAGTACAGCTTTACCACAACCAATAAACTTTCAAATTGCTCTACCTATCTCTCTTTCACACTTTTCTCGTCACTAATTGAGGCCCTGTTCCAGTCTTCAAGATGGAGGGGGGGCAATTCCGATTAGGTCATATCATAAGACCTAATCTAACCTGCATCTTTTGACTTTACTTAATACCCCCTTCAACATTTCCAGTAGGTTTCAACTTGACACCCTTGCCCGTATCTGAGACAAAGCGAATCTGCCCTTTTGATATCCCAGAAGCACATACTGTCTTTTAATTTAGTTAAAAGTACCCTAAACATACCTGAAAGTTTCAACCTAATATATGTTGCCATTTCTAAAATTCTACAGATACAAACTTTTGACAACATCGATATAAATCGTGTCTTTTGATTTATTTAAACATCCCCCTCAAAATTTCTTTTTAGGATTCAACTTATCCGTTCCATTGATATTGCAGACACGCCTTTTTGACAACCAGAATATATGTAGTGTTTTTTGATGTAGTTCAACATCTTCCTTAGTATTCCTAAATGTTTCAGATTAATACTTAATCCATTCATGAGATTTTGCAGATACGCCCTTTTGCCAACCAGTATGCAAATTTTGTCGTTTGGTTTCGTTCAGTATTCCTCCCAGCACTCCTGAAAGTCTCAACTTGTTATCCATAGCCATTCGTAAAATTTTGCGGATATCCCCCTTTGACAACCTGTATGTACATAGTGTCATTTTGTATAGTTCACCGTCTCCCTCAATCTGGGAAGCCAAATGGACACTTTTAGTGGCTTTTGGACACTTGTCACTCCGAGGGACACCGGGACACTATTGGGTCAAAAAAGGCAGCTTTTTGAAAAAAAGGACACTTTTTGGACATTTTTCCAAATCAAAACCAGATGTCTTTATTTTCTTCTTTTTTTTTACTGCTTTTAATTTGTACTTTACTTTTAAGCTTTGATAACGGCTTGGGGATTTTTCCTAGATGTTTTTGCGCCCTGCGCGAACACCATTCATCAACCGAATAGGAACAGGACCTATAGTCTTAACCAATGTGGTATGCTAGAACTATCGAATCAATCTTTTTCTTCTATCTTACGGTTGACATTTGTTATCAAGTCGGTCAACTTCAAGGACCCACCTACTGCTGGTGGCAAAGTCACCAAGGCCGCTGAGAAGGCTGGAAAAAAGAAGTGAATGGCCATTCCCTGCTGGCACGTTCCGCGTAAATCCCTGTGGCGTGTAGCCGTGTTTATATGGCTATTATTACACGGCTGTCATAAAAAGAAAGGAGTTTCGCAGAAAAGCGAAACTCCTGTGGCTCAATTTTATTTATAGCCGCTAGCGAATGTTTCTGTTTTATATTCTATGCTTTCAGCTGTGATTTTTTGTCAAACGCTGGTCGCCAGTTTCTATCGAGTATACCTCAAGCGAATTTATTTCAATCGGCCTTGTCTTCTCACTTTTTTAGTTCCCGAAAACGTCATTTTTGCTCAAGGCTACTTCTAGATGTTCAGAAAACGGCAGGTAGAGGAGTTGTTAAACAATTTTAACCACTTGACCAACCAGCTCACTGATCGGTTAAGTTGATTGAAATGTTTTTTTTAACTTTAAAACCATGCAGGTCAGAAGACATTTTTTATTGCTACAGCCGTTCGGACCCCGTCGCGCTGAACTATCCTTAATTCGTACTAAAGAAGAATGACTTGTATCTTTTTCACATGACTTATGAAAAAATGCCAAAGTGAAAATGAATCTCTATGATTGGTTCTTTACTTTTCGACTAAGATAGGTAGTGGTATCGATAATCGATATAAAGTTTCGCTCTGTTGACGTTCTCATGACGATTTTTTATGCCATCTCTTCAAACTCAACTAGCACTAAACTTGATTTATTGGTAGCGTTAATATCAAAGCTGGAAATACCGGCAGAACTCATGCAGGTAACAGACAGCTAGGTAGCAGAACAAAGAAGGGCGAATTTCACAGGTTTTTTGGCACTTTTTTCACAGGTTTTGAAAATTCATAATGGCAACCCTGTATATTGGCTAATTTTCTAGAGGGACACTAATAGTGTCCATTTTTGGCTGATTTGGAAACTTTTGTCCCTAAATGTTTTGGCAACCCTGTCCTCAATATTCCTTGAAAGTGTCAGCTTATTAAACTTAGTTTTTGTTTTTTTTTAATGCTGTATATATTTTTATAAAACATTGCTATCTCAACCTTTTGATTACATGTCTTTGGAGATTGTTGGAAGGGGGGCAGGTAGAAAAAATGCAATGGAGAAATTGCTATTGCCTAGGTTGCAAAGGCTGGTTGTGGGATAAATGTTGCTAATCTATGTCAAAACGCTTAGATTAAGAGGTGATGACTTATATATGGAGTTCCTGCCAATTCCATTATCTGCCCAATAATAGCCACTTATCTGGTTGGGTCTATACTGCATGTACATTTGGGTAAATTTTTCCCCGAGGATATTCGTTATACTTTTGAATCGAGTAATTCTGTCTTTTACTTCATTTTCAAAGAGACAAAGCTGATTTGGATCTGATAGTATTATTACTTGCTGTAATTGGAATTTTGTGTTTGAGTAATACCTTAATTGCTAAATTTGTGGCACGGAATTGAGCAGAAAAAATGCTTAGCTCTCGTGGGATTTTTATACCTTACTCAGCCTCTTTGCTGGAAAGAATTCTGCACATCCAGTCAAGGAGTGGTAGGTTACACTTAGTAGATGATGGAAATGCGTTCCAGCAATCTGAGTTTTATCTTCGATCAAATTAATGAACTTAGAACAGTTTTTATCTTGGCTATTTTAAATCCGACATCAAAAAGATGCTATATAGATTTTGATCAAAATAGCCGAAATCAAAAAGATGTTATATATGTTTTGATTGAAGTAGCCAAAAAATAGCCAAAATAAAAAAGATGTTATATATTTTTTGGCTGAAGTGGTCAAAAATAGCCGAAATCGAAAATATGTTATACATGTTTTGGTTGATGTAGCCGAAAAATAGCCGAAATCAAAAAGATTTTATATATGTTTTGGTGGAAGTAGCCAAAAAAAAAAGGTAGGAACAAATAATGGCAAATTTCAAAGCTATTGGCGCTTTTGTGTTGCCAGGTACAGATAGACTCATATCAGGTGAAGGATTGTGGTACATTTTAGGGGGGGGGATCAAAATTTGTCCAACAGAAAAACAGTCAAAATATATGAACTTTGATAGAATGACTGAAAAATTACTAAAAATAATAATTTTTCTGGGACGACAGGAATGTCTTCTTCTATTTCTTCGATTCACTTTTTCCCTTTTCTTCTATAGACCTTATAAAAGACGATCATTGTGTCCACAGATACAAAATTAACACTATTAGGCAGCCGAGGTACTGGCATCTACTCCAGTGATCTTTCAAACAGTTCGTGGTAACAAACTGTAAGTAAGGAGCGACCTGGCTCAATTGTAACCAAAACTCTAGAAAACGGGTTTTTGATACCAATAGATACATCAAAAGAACCAGATTTCAATGCTGAATTCAAATATATAACTTTCATCAAGTTTAGTCCTACCCATCAAAAGTTATGCGCCTGAGTTAGTTATCACTGAAATTACTCAGTGATTTATGTGAATTTATTGCTCCCACTAGCATTATGCGGTTCTAGGTCCGGGCCTAGGGACCTAGTGGTAAATCCAGGCCTGAGCGTGCACATATATCCTTTTGGTGAATTGGCTTTCCCTTTAAGCACTCTCTGAAAGTTCCAACTTAATACACAAATCCCTTTTTGTGATATGCCATTTTGAAAATCTGCATGCACATAGCGTTTTTGATTTAGTTCAAGTTCCGCCTCAAATACCTCATTCTGTCAAACTTTCAACTTTATATGCTTAGCCCTTTTACTGCTAGTTTAATAGTAGCAGAGGTCGTAGCAGGAGCAGCAGAAGTAATTATAGTGTGGAATTAGTAGTAGTAATAGCAGTATTAATAGCAGTAGTAGCAAGTAGACGCCCCAGAAGTTTCATCTTGATACGCTAAGCTGTTCCAAAAAAAATTGCTGATACACATGTATCATCAATCTGTATGTTATTGCAAGTTACCAATTGTTAAAATTTAAGGTTTCAAACAGTTCGTGGTAACGAACTGTAAGTAAGGAGCGACCCGGCTCAATGGTAACTGAATCTGTAAAAAACGGAATTTTGATACCAATAGATACATCAAAAGAATTAGATTTTAATTCTGATTTCAAAAATATAAGTGTCATCAAGTTTAATCTTACCCATCAAAAGTTATGCGCCTGAGAAAATTTGGCTGATTTTCAAGAAAAAGGGGGAAAGACCCTCTAAAAATTATAGAACCTTAACGAAAATCACACCATCATATTCAGCGTATCAGAGAACCCTACTGTAGAGGTTTCAAGCTCCTATCTACAAAAATGTGGAATTTTCCATTTTTTGTCAAACAGTTCGTGGTAACGAACTGTAAGTAAGGAGCGACCCGGCTCAATGGTAACCGAAACTCTACAAAACGGGGTTTTGATACCAATAGATACATCAAAAGAATCAGATTTTAATTCTGATTTCAAATATATAAGTTTCATTAAGTTTAAGCTTACCCATCAAAAGTTACGTGCCTGAGAAAATTTGGCTGATTTTTGAAAAAAGGGGGAAAAACCCCTAAAAGTTATAGAACCTTAATTAAAATCACACCAAAATTTTCAACGTTTCAGATAACCTTAATTTTTTGGTTTCAAGCGCCAATCTAAAAAAATTGGTAATTTTGATTTTTTTTCCCTAATAAATAAAACGGATGCGTGTTTATTTGTTTTTTTTTTTTTTTTTTTTTTTTTACCAGGGGTGTTGGTATAGACCCAGTGGTCCTATAATATATTGGGTGGGCTCATTGGAACGGAAATTAAAAGTTCTAGTGCCCTTTTCAAGTGACCAAAAAAAATGGAGGGCAACTAGGCCCCCTCCCACGCTCATTTTTTTCCCAAAGTCACCCGATCAAAATTTTGAGATAGCCATTTTGTTCAGCATGGTCGAAAATATGATAAAAATGTCTTTTAGAATGACTTGATCCCCCAAAGTCCCCAGGGGGAGGGCTGAAAGTTATGAACTTTAGGCTACTCAATGTTAACATATAGTATTGGTTATTGGGAAATATACAGACTTTTACAGAGGATATTTTTTCTGGTAGGTGGGGGAAGGAGAGGGTCGGGGGCTATATGGAAGGATCTTTCCATGAAGGAAGTTTTCATGGGGGAAGGGACATTGCTATGAAGGGGGCGCCGGATTTCCCAGCATTATTAAAGAAAAAGATCATGAAATAAATAAAAAAAAACAATTTTTTCAACTGATAAACTGATTGTGATTAAGAGGTAATTTTTAAAGAACTGGAAAAAAAATTATAACTATAGTTTAAAGAGCATGGTATTGACTAGGGGGAGAACCCCCTAATATACGTGTTAAAAATTTATGAATATAGAAGTTCGTTACGTAAGTTAATTCTAAGTTACGTATATTTATTACTAATAAAAACGTTCGTAAATAAAATTAAACAAGTTTCGAGAAAGCCATTTAACCAAATATAATATGCAAAATTTGTTTTAATTATTCATGTACGGTGAGCCAAAATCAAAACCTGTATTAATTCAAAAACGTTCAAAAATTAAATAAAAAAAAAAGTTTTTTAAACTGAAAGTAAGGAGCGACATTAAAACTTAAAACGAACAGAAATTATTCCGTATATGAAGGGGGCTGTCCCCTCCTCAACGCCTCGCTCTTTACGCTAATGTTTGACTTTCTCACAACTCTATTTTTCTAAACAATAAAAAAACTTTAGCGTAAAGAGCGAGACGTTGAGGAGGGGACAGCCCCTTTCATATACAGAATAATTTCTGTTCGTTTAAGTTTTAATGTCGCTCCTTACTTTCATTTAAAAAAACTTGTTTTTTTTTATTTACTCAGAAGAAAGATCACGGGGGCGTGTTTATTTGTTGTTTTTTTTGTTTTGTTTTTTCCCAGGGGCAATCGTATCGACCCAGAAGTCCTAGAAAATCGTGGGAAGGCTCATTCGACTTGAAATTAAAAGTACTAGTGCCCTTTTTAAGTGACCAAAAAAAATGGAGGGCAACTAGGCCCCCTCCCACGCTTATTTTTTTCCCAAAGTCACCCGATCAAAACTTTGAGATAGCCATTTTGTTCACTATGGTCGAAAATAGGATAAATATGTCTTTTAGGATGACTTAATCCTCCGAAGTCCCCAGGGGGAGGGCTAAAAGTTATGAACTTAACCCAATTTTAACATATAGTATTGGTTATTGGGAAGTATACAGAAGTTTTCAGGAGGGTTTTTTTCTGGTAGTGGGGGGGTGAGTCGGGGGTTATGTTGGAGGATCTGTCCATGAAGGAAGTTTTCATGGGGGAAGGGAAATTGCCATGAAGGGGGCGCCGGACTTGCCAGCATTATTTATTGGTTATGTGGAAGTATACAGACATTTTCAGGAAGGATTTTTTCTGAAGGGGGGGGGCTAGAGGAGGGGGTTAATCTGGAGAATCTTTCAGTGGAGGATGTTTCTTTGGGGTAAGGGACATTTCTATGAAGGGGGCGCCGGATTTTCAAGCATTATTTAAAAAACGATCAGAAATTAAATAAAAAAAACAAGTTTTTTCAACTGAAAGTAAGAAGCAACATTAGAACTTCAAACGAACAGAAATTATAACGTATGTGAGGGGTTTCTCCCCCAAGTCAATACCTCGCTCTTTACGCTACAGTTTTTTTTTTGGTGCTTTCAAAAGAGCTATCTATTATAATTAACCGGCTTTTGTTATTCTTGGTTTTTTTAATAAAATTTTTTTTTAAATTTTAAATCAACGAGCGTTTTATTGAATAAGGGGACAACCCCCTCATATACGTAATAACATACACGTAATAAAAAAAACAATAAAAAAACAAGCGATACGGCTCAATAGTAATCGAAACTTTTAAAAACGGAATTTTGATGTCAATAAATGTATCAAAAGAATGTGTTTATAATGCTGATACTAAATATATAAATTTTATTAAGTTTAGGATTACTCATCAAAGGCTACGAGCCTGAGAAAATTTACCTGGTTTTTTAAAGAGGGGGGAAACATCCCCTACAAGTGAAAGAATTTTAATGAAAATCACTCCGTCAGATTCAGCGTATCAAAAAACCCTATTACATGGGTTTCAAGCTCATATCTGCAAAAATCTGCAACTTTGTATTTTTTGCCAGAAGAAAAATATACGAATATAGAAGTTAGTTACGTAAGTTAATTTGTAAATTACGTCAGAACCAAATTTAGAGACATCCATTTAGCAAAAGAAAATTAAAAATTTTATGCAAATTTTGTTTACTTATTCAATGACGGTGAGCCAAAATAAAAGCTGCACTAACTAAAAAACGATCAGAAATTAAATAAAAAAAACAAGTTTTTTAAACTGAAAGTAAGGAGCGACATTAAAACTTAAAACGAACAGAAATTATTCCGTATATGAAAGGGGCTGTCCCCTCCTCAACGCCTCGTTCTTTACGCTAAAGTATTTTATTTTCTACACACACTGACTTTTAAAAAATAGTATAATTGTAGCTTACATAGCGTGGCTTTATTGTGGGGACACTCCCTTTCAGATATCGCAATAATTTCTGTTCGTTTTAAGTGTTATTGTCGCTCCTTAATTTCAGTTTGAAAAACTTGTTTTTTTTATTTAATCAATTACAGGACCGAGTTTGTATGGTATAACGGTTTACTTTGTTTTGAGTTAGATGCATTATAGGACGGTGGCTATGATTCCTGATGCACTGGTTGGTGAAACCTGAGAAATTATGTAGAAAGGCAAGTACAAGGATTTATTTTGTAGGGGAGGGGCAACTTTGTTAGTACCATATACATTGATGAATTGTAAAAATATGAGTAATAAGGGCATATAACGTATGAGCTTCGGATACGGTCATTCAGAAGTTTTTCCTATTGGGAATGCGTTTTAATTTTTTAACGTCCTATTTTGAACTGACATCTACCTATGGACACTATGTTCTCCAAATCCGCTTAAAATTGTAGAATATCCCGAAAGAATATTGTCCTTTTATTGGTATAAGGATGAGTGAGAACATCTTTCAAAGGGCCTCTCGCTACCATAAAACTTCCTACTTCGTTGTAATTCCTAATATCTATTGGATGCTCGTTGACTACAATTTCTACAATTGTTAGTCCATATGGGGAAACACAAATAGAGAAATTTCGCTCAAAACAATATTGTAAATGGCATGTATTTTAACATGAAATTTAAAAGTATAATTTCAGTTTTTTTTAGCTCTGGCACTCGGAATGACAGACAAATCATCATGGTCTAAACTACAAGGGAATTGTAGCATTTCCATAATTTTGTAAGAGAGTAACAATAAAGTTTTTGATGCGCTTTCTGGCACCATGAATTTCCTTAAATTGAGGAAAGTCGCAAATTTGCGGAAAGTAAAAACTCGAGTGATTTTCGTCAAAATAACACGATCTTTCTTTAAATACGAACCAACGACTTTTTTCGATGATAAATCGGTGGCTAACCGTAATTTTTCGATAAGCCATGTTTTTGCGTAATGATTCTTTGAGACATTATAGATTTATCTTTATTATCTACCCCAAAAAACGGAGCTCTCCTTGTCATAAAATTTCCTGGCTCTGTGCTGATTCATTTATCTTCGATGTTTATGTTCGATCTTGCATAAACTCGATGTTCGATCTTGCATAAACTCTTGCATCGAACATTTATGTTGGATGTTATGTTCGATCTTGCATAAACTTGCTCGTTTATGCGTGGAAACACAAAAATAAAACTTAGCTCTAGATTAGCATAGAATTTCAAAATGAAGCTGCTAAACTTCATTTTTTTTTTTTTTCAATTTGGGACTCAACACCACAAATAAACCATCATCCTCAAACATGGGTGTTTTAATGATTTTACAACAGCAACATAAAGGTTTCTGATACTGTATTTGGTAACAAGGCCGTATCCAGAGGAGGGGGTTAGGGGGTTTGCCCCCCCCCCAAATGTTCGCCCGGACTCGTAAAAACATAACAAAAATGGACATAAAAAATTTAGTATGCCTTTTTTGAGGTTTTTTTGTGTAAACCCACCCCGCCCAAAAAAAAAAATTAGTAAAACCCCCTCCGAAAAAAAATTCTGGACAGGGCCTTGGACATGAGGTTCCATTGGTTGTGAAAACTCAAAAACTTGTGAAAAGTAGAAACTCGAGTGATGTTTATCAGAGTCTCTGCTTTTTTTAATGACGGCGTTTTTATATTGTTTCTTCCGTGATAAACTGACTGATAAACCATTATTTATTTATATAATGGTTTAACATATTCTTTAAGGCAGAATGATTATGATTTAATTAGGCCTGTATCTCAACAAGAAATTTGGGATCAGTTGAAAAGGATGAATGGAAATTATAGTCCACGAGCAGATGGCATATCTAAAAAGGTTCTGAAGATGGGAAGGACAACTTTAATATCCATGTTGGCTGCAATTTCCTTGTTTTTTGTACAGAAAGCTTGTTGGCTTCGCTAATGAGACAATTCTGTAGCAGTGCCTCTTTTTAAGAATGGTAATAGGAAGTTACATGAAAACTTTAGGTCTATCTTTATGGGGAATGTGGAAAGTAAATCGCTTTGTAAGGTTCTGGAATTTAGGATAAAAGACTGGTTAGATAAGGAGGAAGTACATAGCCCGATACGAGCGGGATTGAGATAGATATTCAGCACTACTGACCATATTTTTACTTTGGATGCATTGAGAAGGAACTATACTAGAGGAAAAACTGGTCGGCTATTCGTAGCCTTTTTAGACCTGAAAAGTGCTTTTGATTCGGTAAACAGGAGTTTATTAATTGAAAGTCTGTTAGAAATAGCCTTGCCGTCTTGTTTTGTAGCAATAATAGCAGATATGTATCGGAGGGTGAAATTTTCTCTGAAGGTTATGGAAAACTTTTCTAGGCTGGTCACGTCTCACGTGGCTGTGAAACAAGGATGTACATTATCTCCTAAGCTCTTCTCCTTGTTTGTTAATGATTTAGATAGGTTTATGAAAAATAATGGAGCCCCTTATGTATCTTTGGATCGGTTTAGGCTATCATGCATGTTATTCGCGGATGATATAGCTCTAGTGGCGGATAGCAGAGATAACCTTCAGAAGTAATTAGATATAATAAAAAAGTATTTATAAAAGAAGGAGTTAGAGTTGAACGCTAAGAAATCAGTAGTATTAGTATTTAGGAGTAAAGGAGATGTTGATTCAGAGGTTCATTTGAATTTTGGAGGAAAGGTTTTAGAGGTTAAAGATGAGTTTTTTTTATTTGGGTGTTAAGTTTAGTGCTTTAAGGGGGATGTCTAGGCATGTAGAAGATTGTAATTTAAGGGGTAATAGACTAATAAATATTCTTTTTAGAGGTAATTTAAATCAGCTAGCTGACATGAGGCTGACATCCAGAAAAGAGTTTTCCAGACAAAGGTAGCTTCTAGTCTAAATTGGGGCTCTGAGGTTTGGGGCTTTGCTGAAGGAGCTAAACTTGAAGTAGTTCAGCTAAGATATTTTAAGAGAATTCTAGGCTTGAAGGATTCATTTAGTTCAGTGGTACTGAAAGGAGATTTGGGGCTTTTTTTTAAGGAGTGTTAGATTGGTTAGAATGGTAAAATTCTGGGAGAAGATAACTAGGCTAGCTAGAGTTCGGCTTTTTAAGGCAGCTTATTTGGAGGGCTTGATGCACGGTAGACATGATTCATGATTAAATTTGGTCAAGAAAATATTGGACCTCTGTGGACTTTCGGAGCTATGGAATGAAAGACAAGGCCCTAAGAATGAAACCGCGTCAACATGGAAAGAAGTCTAGCGAACCCTGAAGGACCAAAAAATCCATGAGTGGCAAGCTCGTAAGGACCAATCTATATCTTTGAGTTTTTACTACCAAGCCAAAGACGGTTGGGGGGAGGAGGTTTATCTTAAATTTGGGTTGAATAAAGAGGATTTGAAGAATTTGTTGGTGGTAAGAGGGGATAGTTTGGATTTAGGTGAGAGAAGGAAATTTTTGGGAAAGTTTAGGCTGGCGGCTGGCCCTTATTTCTGCCGAATGTGTGGATTGGTGAATGAAAACTTATTTCAGGCAGTATCCGAGTGTGAAGAGCTGTCTGAGTTGCAGAATGAATGTTTCGGACGAGTGTTTGGGAGCGAATGCTGGTTAATAGAGCGGATGGCTGAGAGGAATGCATGTGCTATTAAACAGTTGTGTAAGTTTCTTCGTTTAGGGACTAAATATAGGGAATCATGTTTGAGGGGATAGCCAGATACTATTTTTAGGATTTGCACTTATTATATGGTGTTTTTTGGTTCAAAGTCGAACCTAGGTGTGTTTCTTTTTTGTCGTTTTGTTGTTCTTTTTCTTTTTTCCTTTTTTGATTTTTACTATCTAAAACTGTATTTTGTTCCTGAGTGTTGGTTTGTAGATTGTATTATGTGTTGCTATGGCCCGCAGGCTTTTTGCAATAAATCTTATCTTATCTTATACCTTATTTTGCCGTATTAGTTATTGAACCACACGCACATTTATTTAAATGGTTGGTAGGGTGGCAACGAAGTTTTCTATGCTATGCAAAAAGTACATTTTCAAGTCATCTGGATATGCCCAATTTATTTCATTGATATGGACGACAATAATAAATTCAAACAATAAACAACCGTAGAAACTTTGAAAATCAAATCGCTACAACAATGGCAGTATTTAAAATAACAAATCAAACAACAAAACAAGAAATGAACAAAAGCAACAATAATTATACTTAAACTAAAATAAAGTAAATGAAGGCTAGTTTTTGAATGTCATTCAAATATCATAATCTTTCTTCCTCTTTTTATTTCACTCAGTTTATTTTTATTCTTATTACTTTCTCTTTTTTCTCCTCATTTACTTTTATATTTAAATATCTTCCTTTTCAGAGTTGTCCCGAGACTTATGAAAGATAATTCAAAGCAGCCGACCGTACTCTTTATTAAAATGAAAAAAAAAAAACAAGCAAAGCTAAAATGATTCATGGTTTAAAGGCGTCTGGCCTCAGGCTGCAGTATTGAAAAAGGGTGATTTTGGGTAGGGGGTAGATTATTCTTTCCTTGCTAATTATCTGATTAAGTTATGAAAAGAAAATCCCCTCCCCCGGGATTTTGAAAAAAAAACTTTTTGGTGGTTTTATTAATAAAACTGAAATAACAAAAAAATTGCCTACCCCCTTAAAAAATAAATACCCCTTCCCTCCCAATGCATTTTATTGAATGCACATCTTGGCTATGAATGAACTAAAAATTCTCCCAACAAACTGCATGTTATAGGTCCTTTTCAATACTACAAAATAGCCACACCCCATAAACCACACCTTTCCAGTGATTTTATAATGTACGTATTACCGTTTACTTAGCTTGTATGTTTCAGCAATGGTACGGATATATAGGTTTAACCACAGTATTGTCTTATATAGAAAACAAATTATCAATGTTCAGATATTTGTAGCATGAAACCAATAACAGTAACTACGATACTGCTTGAAATGTATTAAATAGGCATTTTTATTCTCCTTGTTGCACTTTTACCAGGGTATGGCTGGAAAACACCCTCCTCATATGGTTGAATATACCATGAAATAGCCAAAAAAACTTAGTAAAACCAAAACATTCTCAATTTATGAAAGTTTTTATTACCGGGACAAAAGTAGTAATTCAAAAGCTGTTATGTGAAATGTAAAATCTTTTTGTAAAATCTTGATTTAAAGCCACCCCCTCAAACAAACAAGCTCTGCCAATCATTCCAAGCCGTTTTCTCCTCTCTCTCTCATGCTACTCTTTCCCTCTCTCTCTCTCTCTCATGCTACTCTTTCACTCTCTCTCTCTCTCTCTCTCTCTCTCTCTCTCTCTCTCTCTCTCTCTCTCTCTCTCTCTCTCTCTCTCTCTCTCTCTTTCTCCCTCTCTCTCTCTCTCAATTTACTTAGAAACATGTTTTTTTTTCAAAGCATGTCATATCTCTTTTTTCTCTTTGTATCCTTTTATGTCTTCTATTCTATTCCTTATTTCCTTTTTCCAACACAAGGAAATAGTTGATTAATAGATTTTTTAAAATCAAAACCGTATTCGCCGTATTTTGGAAGCAAAAAAAAACCCTCGTTGAACAAATGACTAGTCCCTAAGATTTGTTCTCTGTGAAAGGTTTTGATGTTGCCTGTGTCTTCCATTGCATCCCTTATTTCCTTTGTCTAACTCAAGGAAATAGTTGTTAAATTGATTTTTTAACACCAAAACCGTTTTCGCCATATTTGAGAAGCCAAAAAAGGGAAGGCGTCATAACATCTAACCGTCAGGAGCACTAGCGTCATTTCGTCTACAAAGTCCGTCATAACATCAACAAAAAAATCCGTAGAACTATTAACCGTCATAACATCTAAAATTTTAAACTTTAGTTTTTGAGGTTTAGGGGGGGGGGAGGTACCTAGGTTAGGTTACGTATTTAATATATGTTATGCTTTACACCCACCTCCCTAATGTGCGAATATATAGCCAAAATTGTTTTCTAAGCTCTTATATACTTATTACTATTATATAAACATATAAATTTTTTTAGAATTTATGACGGTTGGGGGTTCTGACGGATTTTCCTTTTAGATGTTATGACGTTTAGTGCTTGTGACGGTTAGTCGAAAAGGTAGCACCCCGCCAAAAAAATTTATGTCGGATAACATAACGCATTTTTAGCGGAGGGTGTGGTAGGAAAGAAGACTAAGAGCAGTGAACTGATATTGTTGCTTAACTTATTTAAATCCACGCTGTTTTAACAATGTTCACTCAAATTGATATTAACAATCAGGTACACTTTCAAAAATACAAAACCATCCTCGAGCGTGAACCTTAATCTTAGGCAGAGGTGCCAATTTGGGGGAGGGTGAGAAATTGATTTTGAAAAATTTTGGTATTTTTATTAAAAACATCGAATAAAAACACCCTCCCCTTTATATTTTGAAAAACTTTTGTTTAACTTTTTTGGATTTTCATTTAAAAAATCAAAAATACCCCCCTTACATTTCCGAAAAATGGCACCACCGATTTCAGATTATTTTTAAGGTGGACTAAACAAACTTTTCCACTCTTCGTTCAAAATTTTTTGTTTCACTCATCTTCTTTTCTAAATCTGTTGGTGTTCGCTGTAATCGAGTTGCCTCTGTTCGAAATCTATACAGGCTAGAGGCTGTTGCATCTAACACCGTTGTTTCTGGCTTTTCGCCAACACTTACCACACTATATTTTGTCTTTAAATCACTAGCAGATAACTGGGATAACGATTTCTGTAATTTGTAGTTTTCATAGATGGTAGCACCTGTTACTGGTATATTATGAATATGAAGTCCAGGAACTTGAATTTTCACTTTGTTTTCATCTGAATTAAAATTAGGTGCCGTAATAGTGGCTATTTTTCTTTCCATCTTTTCTTCAGTATGCTCGGTCTTCCCTTCTGCTACTTTTGATTCACATTTCGGCTCATTCAGCTCTTCAGCACTATGGAAAATATCGTCATTTGATTTACTTGGGCTGGGAGAAGCAGAGGGAATTTCGGCTGCCGATAATCGATGACCGTCTAAAAACGACGCACTCTGTGGCGATGTCCCTAAGGATGTTATACCAAAGAACTGATTTCTTCGTTCATGATTGATTATTGCGTAATGACGTATTATTGGCTCATTTTCAATTGAGCTTTCAGCGATTGAGCTTGCTGATTTAGGAGCATCTTCTATGCTTGATAGTGAGCTTTTGGATTTAGAAAGAGCTCCACTTTGATTGCTAGTTGACCGAGGCGGAAATTCGAAAGACAACTTTTGATGCGGTGTTCCAGGTTGAGATGCAGATGAGTGCTTTCTTGCATCAGGACTACGTTCTTCACTCCCAAGAAGATTTAGGCTACCCTAAAATTAAATAATCTTAAATTTTCAAAACAGACAATTTGTATGAAAATCATAATATTTTTGGAAATTCATAAAAAAAGAGTCAACTTGAATTTGTGCAAAATAGACCAGGGAAAAGTATAGAAATATTAAGCAAAAATATTTATCCCTTTCCCAATACTAAAATCAGCTTAAAAAAGTCAAAGCTTATTAAAGTTCCAACATCTTGTTACATCTCCAACATCTTTATTTTTACTTAAAAATTAAGCCTTGGTCATAAATTTTACAAACAAGACTAATTTTATTCTTGTCTCTACAAAAGTGAAAAGAAACTGGGATTAAGAAAAAGCTGCCTCTTATACGTACAGAGAAACACTCAAATTACAACAAAATTTGACCCTTAATTGAAAGTGATTGATTGTATTGTCCAACTAAAAACTTGTTATCACAGAATATACGTTTTTTTCGGAAGTACTGCTTCCTATATTTATCTTATGCATCTTTTCAGCAAGTAAAACCCAATTTTTTTTAGAGGGGGTGTACTTTCTGTGCATCTTTTCAGCAAGCATAACCCAATTTTTTTTAGAGGGGGTGTACTTTCTGTGCTTTCTTCTGTGTTTTCATGAGCCCCAATGCTATCTTTAAGGACCTCGAAACGTATCTAAACCATTGAAAATTGTCTTTTTCCTACTATTTTTCTCATTTTTGTTTAAGTAGATTAAAACAGGAAATGCTTCAATTGGTTAATTTTGACATTTGAGTAGGATTAGATACCACCTGGATTTTCCACACAGCAGAACCAATTTGAATTTTAGAAAAATCCCGAGTCTTGTATTAGGCATTGAATTTTCTTGCGAGATAAAGAGATAGCCTTATAAAAATACATCCCGGGCGTAAAGCTAATAAAGTGAAAACACAATTTTACTTCAAAGTTAAAGGAAAGGGTCTTTCTTCCTCTCTTCCAATATTTGGAAAACATAACATATTAAAAAAAAGTCATAAAATATTGAGCGTAAGTGATGTGTGCGGACCGTAAACGTAAGCTTCGTGTTATCCTAAAGAGGCTTTCAAACTACATGCGTACTTTTCTATGCTACATGTCAAATTATATTACGTTACGTATAACCTTTCACACGTAAGCAAGTCTTGTACACTGTGTTAACGTAAAATTACACAAAAATGTCAGGATGACCGACTAAAATCATCAAAATTATCATAAGTAAACTATTCAAAAATTAAAAACGTAGAATGGAGACGAAAACTCAAGCTCTAATATTTATCTTATTCTTATTGCAACAGGATGGCTCAGGATGAAAAGACGGCAGTGATAGACGGCTAAAATCATCTGTTTATTTTTGAAATTTATCAATTTGATTAAACGCTATCAATGTCAAAAATGTTGAATTTTAAATTTTGAAATTTGAATGAGAATTTTATATTTTTCTTATTCCATCCATAAATTATTCTTCAAGCTAGTTTAGAATCTAGCTATGGAGAATTGACAACTTTCAATAAAACCTTTAGAAATAAAGTAATCTCAAATTTAAAAAAATGAAAAGAAAAGTGAAAAATGAGTAAAAAAGCCTCTTTGAAAATTGCAAGTTTTTTTCATTCTACTGTAAAATCCCTTTCACCAAGTTTTAAATCTAGTTACGGATAATTAAAAACTTAAATTAAAAGCCCTATAATAATACAACGAAAGAAAAAGTGAAAAATTAAATAAAAAGAAATTAAATACAACGAAAGGAAAGGTGAAAAATTAAATAAAAATAAAAAGCCACCGTGAAAATTTTTCACATTGAATGTGAAAAACAGATCATAAATGCAAAACAGATCAGTTAACTGAAATAAAATTCAAGACACACTATTTTCTTCAATATTTTTAATTGAGCTTTTTTTCACTTAGTATTTTAATTTTTACGTAATTTATAGTTTAAGAATACGACATAAAATCTAACAATTTTTTTTTTTTTTTTTAATAATATTGAATCATTTTCCATTAAGATCAGTAACATTTTTACCCATTATGGTATATTTTGGTTGCAGATTTATATATGTTGCTTAATATATTTAAATAGCCCGCGTTTTAAATATTATTTCGTTTTGAAATTAAATTATCTTTAGTGTGTTGAAAAACAATCTGTTGAGCTTGAAAATAAGTTATTTAAGCCAAAAATAAGCGGCGACATTTCTGCAAAGCAGAGATTTTGGTGAAGGGTTCACTAAATTTTTTTAGATCCAGATAGTTGGTTTGGGTGGTCCTGACTGAGGTTGTAATCTCACATAAGCCTTTGAAATTTATAATAAGATACTTACACCTTCTAGACCGTGATAGTCCCTCAATGAGCTTCGAAAAATCTTAGGTGGCTCGGAGCCTTTTAAACTTTTTGGAGATCTACGGAAAGGTATTGCTTCATCATTCATATAATCAATTATATCCTCCTCAGATGATGGACTTGAACGTTGGTCGTCTGAAAAAATGGGCTATTTTTTGAAAAAAACTTCATATGAGTTCTTTTGACTTTTTTACCCTAGATTCACAGCAAAAAAAATTGTTACGATTTTTAGGTTATTTAAGATTGGTAGGGTATACTCATTAATTGCTGTCAAATCATATAGGACCTTATGGCGTCCAGCGTATACAGTCATGATTGACTTTTGAATTAAAGAATCACTTATTTTTCATTTTTTTGCTCTTAGAATAAAAATTGCTGGGAAATTCACCTGGTTGCCTGATCAAAGTGAAGTTTTGACTCAAATGATTACTTGACCAAACAACTTGACCAAAACAAGTGAATAACATAACAAGTGGATGTAACAAGTGAATATTTCTTGGTTGCGTTTATCTGCCTGAGCATTAAGCTTGATTTTGTAGAATATACAGACGAAACATTGTTTACCATCAATAGTATTGTTATCTTTTACGAAAGATCTACCCCCTCCTCTCTTTGTATTGTTTGTTCCTTTGTCTCTCGCTTCCTTTCCCGCTCTCTCTATTTCTCTACAGACGAAACATTGTTTGCCATCAATAGCATTTTTATCTTTTACGAAAGATCTACCCCCTCCTCTCTTTGTCTTTTTTATTTCTTTGTCTCTCTCTCTCTCTCTCTCTCTCTCCTCTCTCTCTCTCTCTCTCTCTCCTTTCTCTTTCCCTCTCTCTCATCCTTTTCCATATTATGTTAATCAGCACTTATTTTTAAACATTAATACTTGATACTTTTACTCACATTAATACTAGCTTTTTCGAAAATAAAAATCCGAGCTTATGAAAAATTTGGTACTTAAATAATCCCAAAATAGGTAAAATCTCACCACTGTAAATAGAAGATTAATTAAACGATTGCAAAGTTTTGACTTACCTAAGCCGGAATTCGATTCATTGAATCCCGAGGAGCTTGTTTTAGGTTTTTCGACAACGAAACCAGGCAAGACAACTTCCTCCACATTTCTCTTCTTCTTCTCATTGAAAGAGCTAGATCGCTTTGGCGTTCTTACAGTCTTTTGCTCATCTTTGGCTTTAATTAATCTCTCTTGTGGCATCTCACAACCAAAGATATGATCACAGTGTGTTATAAGTAGTTCTATCACCCGGCTTTGCTG
This sequence comes from Artemia sp. Qi Xiang Cuo, assembly GCF_049724085.1. NCBI lineage: Eukaryota > Metazoa > Arthropoda > Branchiopoda > Anostraca > Artemiidae > Artemia > Artemia sp. Qi Xiang Cuo. Next base: position 10,403,036 of record NC_142809.1, read on the forward strand.
CACTGTGTCAATCAGACAGTTTAATGTGGCACTTTCTGCTGTTCTTAACAGAGTTGGACCAAATACAATACCTAGGTTTGATGGTGGCATTTTATTATCTTCACTGTGTTCTGCAACGCGTTTTAGATGACGCATCAAATAGCTGAGAGTTGGTAGGTGGTGCTTGGGAAGCCGCCTACACAATTCGCGTAATTCTTCTAATATGGCTGTTAAGTTGTCTGTCGTAGAACACTCTTTTGCCAACCTATAAATATTGACTTGTATTTATATTATTTATTTGGGTTCAGCTGATGTTACGTAACAATGGACCTAAGGCAAAGACTCAAACAAATAGGGAAATAAAGGTTTTTGTGTGGCTATAGCAAAGAGAAAAAGAGAGATGAGTCTGCCATACCTCCGCTACAGAAATAAGGCTATAATTCCAGTGGTTTATTGTTATGACGTATTATTGTAAGCCCATCACATTAGTCATGATTTCTGTTGACAAAAATAGCCCAGCCTTTATAAAAGTAGATGAAGTAATGCTTTGGATTAGCTAACACAAAATCACACATCTAGACAGACAAAGAAATGGAATTTCTTGAGAAACCTATGACTTAAAACCTGATTGGTTTGTTTGTGAGAAATACTAAGCCAATAAAAATAATAGAAGTTTTTAGTAACAATTTCTTTAAAAGGTAGACTTTATGTTTCTTTGCGGTTACAACGTCCTTTTAGAGTTTTCAATTCAGTTGGAACTTAAGGCACTAATGTGGGAACGGAAAATGTGAAGCAATCTTATATATTCTTGTGGCCAGATTATGAATTCGTTAGAAGGGATGGCTTTATGTTAGTAAAAGATTATTTCAGTCGGAGGTCTGTCGCGTTGATTTGTTGTATATGTTTATCATCAGATTAATTGCGAAGGGCTTGAGGTATAAACACTTGACTTTTACTGGTGGCTTAGGCGTGGCAGTAAGTCTTCTTACTAACAAATTTACAAACTTACAAACTAATAAACAAATTTTTTATGCATTTTTTTAGTTTTTTTTGTGTATACCCCCCTCTCACAAAAAATCTTTAAGTACCCCCCCTCCCCAAATAAAAAATCTTGAGTAAATTATTAAATTATTTGCGAGTAAAACGATTATTATATTTGGAAAGAGCATAAAAAGGGATCTTTGTATGTGAGTGTTGGTGGTGCCGTATCGGGTACAAAGAAAGTTGAATATGGTGTGGCACAAGGGTCTGTGCTCGGGCCTACACTGTTTTTAATCTTCATTAATGACTTGTGCGCAGCTGTAGATGGTTTGTCGTTTGACCTGAATTTTCCCGTCAGTGAAAACATAAAGTAAATGCGAAGGGTTTGAGGTATAAACACTTGACTTTTACTGGTGGCTTAGGCGTGGCAGTAAGTAACTATCGTTAGGGGGGTGTTTGTATTTCAGAGTTCAAACTACGATCAGATACCATGGCCATATGCTACCTGGCGCCTGAAGATACATCCTAGCAGCTTGCATTTAAAGCTTTACAATCGTACTAGCTTGTAATCACAATTATGCCGGTATAGTTCTTATAGATTCGTATATAAAACAGAAAATGCTTTAGAAACAGAAAAACAATTTAAATGTCTGACCTAATGTCATTATCCTTTTAAATTAAAAATTTTAATTAAAATAAATTAAATTAATTAAACTAAATTAAATTAAAAATTAAATTAAATTAAAATTTTTAAATTAAATTAAAAATTAAAAACTTTAAATTAAAAATTAATAATTTAAATTAAATTAAAATTAAAAAATTTTAAATAAAAAAGACAATTTAAATGTCTAATCCTTTCACTACCGTTATTAAAAGGCAGAATAAATTTAGAAATGCTTGGTCCTAACCATGACCTTTACGTCAGTGTTTTACGCCATTGACTTTAACGTCCTTTTTTTTCTTGAAATGAAATCATTTTTATTTTATTTGCTTGTTGGAGGTTTCCCATTTCCTTTAGTGTATTTTGTGCTGCATTTCATTATATTTAATATTACTATTATTACTCCTTTTATCACCAGTTAAAACTTCACAAGGCTTGATTGTAACTTCAATGGTCTACTATTTTGACAGGCCTCGCATACCCCCCCCCTCTGCATAAAAAATCAAACCTTAATTGGTTCTAATAGTTTTGAGTTGTGCAAGCACTAGTCGAGGATGAACCGGTTAAAACAGGATGAAAATTGACTTTGGCCCTAGCATATTCAACCCCTCCCCAAACTACCCTAGAAAACAGAAATTTGCAAAAACGTGATGAATTTTGTAATATTCTATAAAAATAGACCTGTCTTCCGTCAAAAAGCCTTCATATTGAACCTTGATGCCCTAAAATTCTTCCTCAAGTTTTTCCTCAAAATCTCTGCGCAAGTCCTTGGATCCAGGGTCGGTTTTTGGACCCTACTTTGTAAAAGAACGGAATAATATTTGGAAAACATAACATATTAAAAAAAAGTCATAAAATATTGAGCGTAAGTGATGTGTGCGGACCGTAAACGTAAGCTTCGTGTTATCCTAAAGAGGCTTTCAAACTACATGCGTACTTTTCTATGCTACATGTCAAATTATATTACGTTACGTATAACCTTTCACACGTAAGCAAGTCTTGTACACTGTGTTAACGTAAAATTACACAAAAATGTCAGGATGACCGACTAAAATCATCAAAATTATCATAAGTAAAATATTCAAAAATTAAAAACGTAGAATGGAGACGAAAACTCAAGCTCTAATATTGATCTTATTCTTATTGCAACAGGATGGCTCAGGATGAAAAGACGGCAGTGATAGACGGCTAAAATCATCTGTTTATTTTTGAAATTTATCAATTCATCATCCAAAAATTTTGCTACTATGCCGAGTTTTTAATAATGTAGCATAAGATTAAGTAATGAAAATTCTATGTAGCGCTTGAGTCTACTTGGCACTGCCTACTTCACTGTCAAAATTTGCTCTGTAGGATTACATAACGCAATGTAAAGTCTTAAGTTACGTTATATGCAGTGTGAAAGCACCACAAGGAGCTGAGATTTGACTGTAGCTTCTTACCTGACAAACTCAGGATACAGCTTGGAAGTGAGTAATGGCTCTGGCAGCTGGCGGAGGTACAATTTAAGGACATTTGCAATTATATTAGGATGAATTTCAGTCATGTCGACCAAATCAGCTCCATTTTCAAAGGCTTGGCAGAGTTTTTCTACTTTTGATTTAACTCCAGATACGCGGTAGAGACCCTGAAATCAAATGGTTTTATTTTATTTTTGAGAACCGTTTTGTGAATTTTAAGTAGAATAATTGGAGAAATGTTTAGTTTATTTTATCCGTAATTCTTTCAAGAAAAATAAATTCTGGTTTTATTTAATGGGTTATTTATGGGAGTATTTTGTGTATAATATGGGGTATTTATTTTTCGGAAGGTATAGGAGATTAGCAGGGGAAGGGAAAAAAATTCTTCTTCTTTAGCTCTAAGAATATACTGAATTACCTAATAAACTAAGTTCTCAAATGAAGTTGCACTATACGGTTATTTATTTCAACTGTTCCACAGTTATTGTATTTAAACTCTTCAAAAGATAATTGCATATTATTGTATATAATTGTATGTTATTATTGTATATTACTTGTCTTACTACTTGAGAAATTGTTAAGAAAAAAATATTCCAATCATACAATAGAGAGTTTCCCCGAAAATTAACTTTTGTAAATGCACGAATGTTCGCACTAAGTAATTTTGCTAATATTAATTTTCGTTGAGATGTAAGAGAACGCGATTCCCTATCGAGGGAATTCGAGAAATCCCTCAAATTTAAAGATTGTAAATACGCTGTTTATTTTGTAGAAACACTGTTCATTAGGCAGGAAACCCAAAAATAAGTTTTTTTACTCGTTCTGCTCTCCTACAAAATTTGTCTAGTCTGTGGATTAGCGACGCCTCTTGGTTACAAGAGTCGTTGCGTCAAAACTGCTGCAGCTGGGATCGAACCCTAAGCCCCGTATTGCCAAGCAGAGATGAATCCACTATTCCGTAGTTCAGTATTGAACTATTTGCCAACAGCTGGCTTGGTATCAGCTTTGGGCAGCTGATAAATTGTTTTGGGCTGCATTCACTGACGGTAATTTATTTATCACATTTTATAAGAAAAAATTATTATAATCGAGCTTAAATACTTGATAATTAAAGTGTTTCATGCTCACTAAGAGAATTTTAAATAACTAACTTTGATGTCTGGTGATGGTTTATCGATAGGTAAATTTTACCTCCTCCTCCAGTTATACTCCAGCTGAAATAGTTGAGTTTTAAGGAGTACTATGCTCATTTATAGAACTTAAATGAGTAGCTGGAATATCAGTTGATGGTCAAATCAGAGGTAAATTTTACCTCCTCCTCCTGTTCTACTCCAGCTGAAATAGTTGAGTTTTAAGGAGTACTATGCTCACTGATAGAACTTAATGAGTAGCTGGAATATCAGTTGATGGTCAAATCAGAGGTAAATTTTACCCCCTCCGCATGTTATACTCCAGCTGAAATAGTTGAGTTTTAATGAGTACTATGCTCATTGATAGAACTTAAATGAGTAGCTGGAATATCAGTTGATGGTCAAATCAGAGGTAAATTTTACCTCCTCCTCCTGTTCTACTCCAGCTGAAATAGTTGAGTTTTAAGGAGTACTATGCTCATTGATAGAACTTAATGAGTAGCTGGAATATCAGTTGATGGTCAAATCAGATGTAAATTTTACCTCCTCCTCCTGTTCTACTCCAGCTGAAATAGTTGAGTTTTAAGGAGTACTATGCTCACTGATAGAACTTAATGAGTAGCTGGAATATCAGTTGATGGTCAAATCAGAGGTAAATTTTACCCCCTCCGCATGTTATACTCCAGCTGAAATAGTTGAGTTTTAATGATTACTATGCTCATTGATAGAACTTAAATGAGTAGCTGGAATATCAGTTGATGGTCAAATCAGAGGTAAATTTTACCCCCTCCTCCTGTTATACTCCAGCTGAAATAGTTGAATTTTAATGAGTACTATCCTCATTGATAGAACTTAAATGAGTAGCTGGAATATCAGTTGATGGTCAAATCAGAGGTAAATTTTAACCCCTCCTCCTGTTATACTCCAGCTGAAATAGTTGAGTTGTAAGGATTACTATGCTCATTTATAGAACTTAAATGAGTAGCTGGAATATCAATTGATGGTCAAATCAGAGGTAAATTTTACCCCCTCCTCATGTTATACTCCAGCTGAAATAGTTGAGTTTTAATGAGTACTATGCTCATTGATAGAACTTAAATGAGTAGCTGGAATATCAGTTGATGGTCAAATCAGAGGTAAATTTTACCCCCTCCTCCTGTTATACTCCAGCTGAAATAGTTGAGTTTTAATGAGTACTATCCTCATTGATAGAACTTAAATGAGTAGCTGGAATATCAGTTGATGGTCAAATCAGAGGTAAATTTTAACCCCTCCTCCTGTTATACTCCAGCTGAAATAGTTGAGTTGTAAGGATTACTATGCTCATTTATAGAACTTAAATGAGTAGCTGGAATATCAATTGATGGTCAAATCAGAGGTATATTTTACCCCCTCCTCCTGTTCTACTCGAGCTGAAATAGTTGAGTTTTAAGGAGTACTATGCTCATTTATAGAACTTAAATGAGTAGCTGGAATATCAGTTGATGGTCAAATCAGAGGTAAATTTTACCCCCTCCTCCTGTTCTACTCCAGCTGAAATAGTTGAGTTTTAAGGAGTACTATGCTCATTGATAGAACTTAAATGAGTAGCTGGAATATAAATTGAAGGTCAAATCAGAGGTAAATTTTACCCCCTCCTCCTGTTATACTCCAGCTGAAATAGTTGAGTTTTCAGGAGTACTATGCTCATTGATAGAACTTAAATGAGTAGCTGGAATATCAGTTGATGGTCAAATCAGAGGTAAATTTTAGCCCTCCTCCTGTTCTACTCCAGCTGAAATAGTTGAGTTTTAAGGAGTACTATGCTCATTGATAGAACTTAAATGAGTAGCTGGAATATAAATTGAAGGTCAAATCAGAGGTAAATTTTACCCCCTCCTCCTGTTATACTCCAGCTGAAATAGTTGAGTTTTCAGGAGTACTATGCTCATTGATAGAACTTAAATGAGTAGATGGAATATCAGTTGATGGTCAAATCAGAGGTAAATTTTACCCCCTCCTCCTGTTCTACTCCAGCTGAAATAGTTGAGTTTTAATGAGTACTATGCTCATTGATAGAACTTAAATGAGTAGCTGGAATATCAGTTGATGGTCAAATCAGAGGTAAATTTTAGCTCTCCTCCTGTTCTACTCTAGCTGAAATAGTTGAGTTTTAAGGAGTACTATGCTCATTGATAGAACTTAAATGAGTAGCTGGAATATAAATTGAAGGTCAAATCAGAGGTAAATTTTACCCCCTCCTCCTGTTATACTCCAGCTGAAATAGTTGAGTTTTCAGGAGTACTATGCTCAATGATAGAACTTAAATGAGTAGATGGAATATCAGTTGATGGTCAAATCAGAGGTAAATTTTACCCCCTCCTCCTGTTCTACTCCAGCTGAAATAGTTGAGTTTTAATGAGTACTATGCTCATTGATAGAACTTAAATGAGTAGCTGGAATATCAGTTGATGGTCAAATCAGAGGTAAATTTTAGCCCTCCTCCTGTTCTACTCCAGCTGAAATAGTTGAGTTTTAAGGAGTACTATGCTCATTGATAGAACTTAATGAGTAGCTGGAATGTCAGTCGATGGTCAAATCAGAGGTAAATTTTACCTCCTCCTCCAGTTATACTCCAGCTGAAATAGTTGAGTTTTAAGGAGTACTATGCTCATTGATAGAACTTAAATGAGTAGCTGGAATATCAGTTGATGGTCAAATCAGAGGTAAATTTTAGCCCTCCTCCTATTATACTCCAGCTGAAATAGTTGAGTTTTCAGGAGTACTATGCTCATTGATAGAACTTAAATGAGTAGCTGGAATATCAGTTGATGGTCAAATCAGAGGTAAATTTTAGCCCTCCTCCTATTTTACTCCAGCTGAAATAGTTGAGTTTTCAGGAGTACTATGCTCATTGATAGAACTTAAATGAGTAGCTGGAATATCAGTTGATGGTCAAATCAGAGGTAAATTTTAGCCCTCCTCCTGTTCTACTCCAGCTGAAATAGTTGAGTTTTAAGGAGTACTATGCTGATTGATAGAACTTAAATGAGTAGCTGGAATATCAGTTGATTGTCAAATCAGAGGTAAATTTTACCCCTCCTCCTATTATACTCCAGCTGAAATAGTTGAGTTTTCAGGAGTACTATGCTCATTGATAGAACTTAAATGAGTAGCTGGAATATCAGTTGATGGTCAAATCAGAGGTAAATTTTAGCCCTCCTCCTGTTCTACTCCAGCTGAAATAGTTGAGTTTTAAGGAGTACTATGCTCATTGATAGAACTTAAATGAGTAGCTGGAATATAAATTGTAGGTCAAATCAGAGGTAAATTTTACCCCCTCCTCCTGTTATACTCCAGCTGAAATAGTTGAGTTTTCAGGAGTACTATGCTCATTGATAGAACTTAAATGAGTAGATGGAATATCAGTTGATGGTCAAATCAGAGGTAAATTTTACCCCCTCCTCCTGTTCTACTCCAGCTGAATTAGTTGAGTTTTAAGGAGTACTATGCTCATTGATAGAACTTAAATGAGTAGCTGGAATATCAGTTGATGGTCAAATCAGAGGTAAATTTTAGCCCTCCTCCTGTTCTACTCCAGCTGAAATAGTTGAGCTTTAAGGAGTACTATGCTCATTGATAGAACTTAATGAGTAGCTGGAATGTCAGTCGATGGTCAAATCAGAGGTAAATTTTACCTCCTCCTCCAGTTATACTCCAGCTGAAATAGTTGAGTTTTAAGGAGTACTATGCTCATTGATAGAACTTAAATGAGTAGCTGGAATATCAGTTGATGGTCAAATCAGAGGTAAATTTTACCCCTCCTCCTATTATACTCCAGCTGAAATAGTTGAGTTTTAAGGAGTACTATGCTCATTGATAGAACTTAAATGAGTAGCTGGAATTTCAGTTGATGGTCAAATCAGAGGTAAATTTTACCCCCTCCTCCTGTTATACTCCAGCTGAAATAATTGAGTTTTAAGGAGCACAATGCTTATTGATAGAACTTAAATGAATAGCTGGAATATCAGTTGATGGTCAAATCAGAGGTAAATTTTACCCCCTCCTCCTGTTATACACCAGCTGAAATAGTTGAGTTTTAAGGAGTACTATGCTCATTGATAGAACTTAAATGAGTAGCTGGAACATCAGTTGATGGTCAAATCAGAGGTAAATTTTACCCCCTCCTCCTGTTATACTCCAGCTGAAATAGTTGAGTTTTAAGGAGTACTATGCTCATTGATAGAACCTAAATGAGTAGCTGGAATATCAGTTGATGGTCAAATCAGAGGTAAATTTTACCCCCTCCTCCTGTTATACCCCAGCTGAAATAGTTGAGTTTTAAGGAGTACTATGCTCATTGATAGAACTTAAATGAGTAGCTGAGATATCAGTTGATGGTCAAATCAGAGGTAAATTTTACCCCCTCCTCCTGTTATACTCCAGCTGAATTAGTTGAGTTTCAAGGAGTACTATGCTCATTGATAGAACTTAAATGAGTAGCTGGAATATCAGTTGATGGTCAAATAAGAGGTAAATTTAACCCCCCCCCCCCAAAAAAACAAAACAAACAAATTGCGTAACTATTTACTAAATTAATTAGCTGTATAAACATTCTTAAGACTAAGTTGGCAATCATATTACTGTATGCTATATTAACTTTAACACGTACTTACACGATATCCCATTATAAGGAAAAAAGTGCCCCCCACCCAAACGTAGTAAAATCCCAGTAGTTCCCCAGAGAAGATTCGCTTAGACATATCTCATTGACAAAATCTTTCATAGAGGCATATTACCCCCTCCTCCAGCCCTAGTAAGCTTTAGCAAGCCACTAATTAGTGGACTAATTTGCGTTTATTATGCCATTTTTCTTGTCGACCAAACTGTTCTATTCCATTTATTTCCTTCCCTACAGAAATTAGTACAACTGGGAATTTTGGCTAAGTCCCTGATGCAAAAATATTATTATAATAGGTAAATAAATGGATAGAATTTAGAGCATAAATTATTTACGACATAGAGAATGAAATAAGAGCCCTAAAAATCTACTTCTGCAGACTTTTAGAAGTTTAAGGACCGTATTTTAAATTTACTTTAAAAACTTTTCAATTGCAAAAATAAAATTTACGTTATTGGCTAACAGAATAACTAAAGAAGTGGTGTAGCTCAAGTAGTCATCATAAAACTTTCTTACATTTATTTGAAGACCTCTTGCTTCTATTTCATTCACGCAGCGAATCAGCAGTCGAGGTATGGGGCCTGATCCGACTTCCGCCAAATGTTGAGCTAGATCTACGCCAAATGTTGTCATTTTTCGAGGTAATCGTTTGTGCCCACATTGTATTGCTAAGACTTCTAAACACTTTTTATGTGAAGCAAGGCCACACTGAAAAAAAAAGTTAGCTTAGATAATTATGGCCAGTCAGGTTGGGGCTACCCATGAACAGGGTCCATAAAGTCCATGTGAATATATTTTTTGCAAAGCACAACCACGCTGAGAAAAAATTAGATAGCGTAGAAAGTCAGAACGAGCTAGGTTTGCAGTGGTCTTGCATTAGTTAAGTAGGCCTACTCCAGTAATCTACATAAGTCCCTCATGAACAAGGTCCCAAAAGTCCATGAGGTCACATTTTATATGAAGCACAACCACACTAAAAAAAAAAGTTAGCTTAGAAAGTCATGTCTATTCGGCTGTACAATGGTTCTATATGGGTCAAGTAGGTCTACCTAAATTATTTACATAAGGTCCGTGAGAACAAGGTTCGTAAAGTCGCTGAGAACACATTTGAAGTTAAGCATGAGCCCTGTTTACCTTCCCCATATTTGTCCAGGTACCAATTTAGAGCTGGGGCGACTCTGGCTGAGCTTACAGAGTCACGCAACTGACCTCCGTTCCAAACCCAATTGTCAGCAACACCTGGGCTCGAACCTTTATCCTCACGGACAAAGGAGTATAAGTCTAGTGTGCTAATCACTCGGCAAGGACATTATTATTAACAAATAATGCATAAAAAATTCGCTTTAGCCAAAACGAACCTTAATTCTTATAACTCTACAATTTATTTCACAAGGGGGAAAGGGAGGAAAAGGGGGAAAGGGAGAGGTGATTTTACTGACTCCTGTTTTCCTAGCGAAACAGTTAAATCATTAGTTCTACAGGTACTCCATGCACACAGAAGCACTCTCATGTCCTCTACATCACTTTATCAATTTTCCTATATGAAAAATTAACAACTCTGTTTTTAGACATGTTTGAACTACCAAGAACCAAAAAAAAAATCCCGGAACCCCCTTAGGTTTTAGGTCATGGCTGAAAACCGTGATATTCCAAAATTTTACTTTTGGTTGCTTTTAGGAAATTTTTATGGCACTACCCTATTTACGTGTATGTTTCTACGTTGGAACAAGAAATCAAATAACTAATTAGCTAAATTTGGCAGCATTTTTCGTCAGTAAAGTTGGAATATTAACGAACTATTGATTTCCCGTTTCATTCTTTTTTTAAATTCGGTGGCCACTACTACCAAAAACTTCGCACGGAGATCTTCTATGGGCAGTACAACATATTTGTCAGTGTTGCCACGTTATAAATAATTAATAAAAATTAGCAACGCCTTTCATCCATAATAATTCGAACATTAACAATCTGTTAATTTCCAGAGACAACTACACATGCAACGGAAAGCTAAATCTTCTTAAGCTGTTTGGTAACATATGTTTTTAGCTTTTTTGCTGACTTTAACCCAGGTTTCTTTTTTTTTGAATTTGGTGTCACCAAAAAATGAACAAATTCCTACGGAGATCTTTTTTATGAAAAGTTGAATTCTTGACTTCTATTATTTTTTAAACACTTAATCCACTTACCTAATTCAAACGATCGGATTCTATTTTCACAATCCTTGGTAATTTATATTTATTAGATACCAGAATTAGTAAACTGCAATCCAAATCCGTATAAAGGACTTTTGTTGGGGGAAAGTTATTTTTTCAGGGGGCGGGTTACAAAAAGAAACTTAAAAAAACGCATCAAAAATTTGTTTGTAAGTATTTCTGTTGTCTTTTGATGAATCGGATTTTTTTTAGGGGGTGTAGAGAAGATATCAAACGGGACATCCTCCTGCTGGATACGGCCTTGCTGCAATCCCTACTTTAGAACAAGAAGCCTAACCCTGGTGCCGTAACACTGACTTTAGTGATACCGCTCTTATAACTAAGCTCATAGTTTCTGTTTTTATCCATAGTGTTTATTTTGTGTCTTTTTGTTGTGTTTATTTTTATTCTTCTTGTTCTGTGAGTTATATTTTCTGTATACGTTAAATCACAGATCCCCAGTCCAGTCACAAATAAAGTGTCGAAGGTAACAAGAATTTCATGTACGCCACAATGATGTTTCTGAGAAAAGGGCGTAAGGGCGAACTTCAGAGTTATCACACGTGATCATAAACAACATTAAAACATAAAAATAACACATGAAATAAAATATATAATCGAAACATAAGAAAACAAATGGTGAAATAAAATCAAAACATTTAAAAATGAAGGTTTAATTAAACATGTAATTCCATATAAAATCGAGCATAATTAGCATATCGTCAGTTGGGAATCAGAAGGACTTAGCTCCATAATTGTAAATTTTCAGAAGAGCAGAAAAAAAAACTCACATCTTTTTTATTTCTTCTCCCATTAGCGTAAAACAAAAACGGATCAATACATATTGATTTTACGTACCGATTCTTTTTTTCATTTTACAGTTATACGAGATGAAATAAAAAAGTTGTGGGTCTTTTCCTTTGCTATTCTGAAAATTTAAAATTATGGAAATAAGTCCTTTTGATACCCGACTGACGATATGAAACAGAAACATATAACGGAACATATACAAGCAAAGCAGGCAATTAACGTAAAAAAGAAGAAGAAGCATAAAAGTATACCTCAATACATTCCGCTCCTTGAAAATACACGTAGGAATCACATTCGCGACATCTTGCAGGAGTCTTTAGCTTTTTGAACGTGTGAGAGCAGGCTGCTTTTGACATTGAAGAATGTCTCTCTGATGTCACTCCTTCTGGTGATTGTGGGGTATCACCTACAGGCAAATAATTATATAAATCATACCTCCAACCAGGAAGAGAGGTAAGTAGATTTCACCTCGAGGGGAGGGGGGGGGTACATGTTTTACTGAAACATGCTTAGACCTAAATCGGTTCAACGTATTTGGGCCTTTAACCCAATTCTAGCTGAGATTCTCTTACCCAAACCAGTATGCAGGTATGACGACGACCACGCTGACATCTATCAACAAATGGAACTTTAAGTAGCCAAATTTGACAAATCCACTTTTAAATTATATTAGAAATTTTGGTACTAAAGGGCTTGATAAACTTTTTACTTTAAAAGGGCATTAGGACACCTCCCTTTCTTATAAAAAAGGGTAAATACCAGAACATGACGAAGAAAGATTTTTTTGGTAGGGAGTACTATGTTGCTGTCATATTCTAAGAATTTGAACAAGTCTATGCTAAGATACGTTGCAGGCCATTCCCAATGCTCAAGCATATAAGAAACCGCCAAGAAAATCTTTAGAATATGGCCGTATTTAAACTAGACATCAATCTTGAAAACCAGCATTAGCCGTCAATAGGAGCACAGGGGGCATTTTCCCCAAGAAATTTTTGCCCCCTTCCTAGGTTTTGAAATGCCTTATTTTTGTATTTTCATAGGAAATACCACTTTTGGTATTTTCATTGAAAAAGAATTGCCTCCCCCTCCCCCTTAGATTCGGAAAATAAATTCTGCTCCCCCTCTAATTTTTGTGAATTGACACCGCTGCAGAACAGCAATGCTCCGTTGGAACTTTGCCATTTGGATTTTTTTTCAGAAAATTTTCCCAGTCCTATTTTATGATCTTAGTCAAATTAGCTTCTGAAATGTTAAAATAAAAATGAAAAAATAATGTTTTCAAATTTTACAATAAACTTCAAATTTATTAACTATTTTATGTCAATAAGAACAGTTGTGTAGCTCGATGAGATTTTATACAACAATAGTCATAATTACAGCGAAGATTATAAATTAGTTTCATCCGTAATGACAAATTAGTCAGTAGACAGTTCATTTGAGATGCTGCTAATTAAAAAACGCAGATAAGAAAAACTAACATTCTTTTAAGCTAGACGTAAATAATTTCTGAAACTACACTGGCTAATCATGATAAAACATAAAATCGCAAAGAAAGGAAGAAAACGAGGACAATTAACAGCCAGTAAAAACATTAAAAAATTTATGCAAATATTTCGGTCAAGACCTCCGCTTGACCATCCTCAGTGCAGAATAAAACTAATAAAAATATAAAAACCAAACCTTAAAATAAAAAACTAAAATTGGACGACCCTTTCTTAGTAACGGTGAAAGGGTAACTCCGTTACTAAGAAAGTGTCGTTATAAGCATGTCGTTGCCCCTTACAATACAACTGAATTCATAACGGGTGAGCATGATCCTTTAGAAGATTCGCATCTACTTGACGAAATAAATGATGTCCCCAACCCCCCAGAAAGTGAGCCATCCGATGACTATTATCTTCCTCAGTTAAATGAGGATGAATACTTGCATCGTGAATTTTCCAGTGACTATGAAAAAACCGAGTAGGATATTTTGACAAATATGACTAATTGGGAACTTGTTTCCGAATATATTTATTTAGAAGGTGAAATTGCCGATATTGAAAACAGGCTAAATTTGGACATAAATTATTCTCACATAAAAGAATCAAGGTTATCTGAGACATCTAGCAATGAAAAAGATGAAGCTATTATAGGTGGCGAAAAAGAGACCAAAATCAATGAAGTGGAGATTCCTTTGTTTGAGCCAATTGACGAAACCGCAGAAAAAATCAGAATCACAAATGAGGAAATACGAAAATTAACAGAGGAAAATGAACATCTGTATGGACTAATTCAACGTTCTGAAAGTGAACATGATTTTGGTGGGAGAAATATTCCTACTTGTTTATGTTTAATTGATTCATCAGATTCGGAATCAGGTACTGAGGACACAAAATCAGATAGTTCATCATCGTCGTCTGCATCATATTTTATAAGCACGGGATCAATTCTTAAGTTTATAGAGTTACTAGGAAAACCATTCTCCTCCCAAGTAATTGATAATACCAAGAAAGAACAAAAGTTTGTTTTTGGTTTTGAGTACCAAATATTTTGTTTTACCAATCCGAGTAAGTCTAATCTAAGAAATGATCGAAATGTTTCTAGAATAAGAAACAGCTTTTGGACAGCTCCTTCACCATACATCGGTGCAGACACATTCCCAAGATTATTTATTTCTCGGGACGGCAATATAATAAATATTTTTCTTTGTTTAGGGGGGGCATTAAAAAATTTTGGGGCGGAGGGGCAATCATATAAAAACATTTTGTTTGATAATTAGAATAAGAAGTGGCAGAAATTCCAGAAAAATATAAGATTCACGGGGGGGGGGAGTTCCCACGGTCACGTACTACAATTCGGTATACTAAAATAAAAACTGACAATACTTTGTTTGAAGTTCTTCGCTTGAATGTTCCCCACTTTTTTTTCATGGACATGGTCAAAATAACCTGTGAAATATCCAATTAATATAAAAAACTAACTTTTCCTGAACGACTATTCTATGTCAAAAATATTTTATGTCAAAAAGTTTTTGACATTTTATGTCAAAAATATGGTAGCTTGAAAACATTTTAAACCATAATTGTCACAGTTAGGATGAGGATAATAATTTAATCACAGAAGATCGTTCATTTGGGATGCTGCTAATTACAAAACGCAGATGGGAAAGGTTAACACCCTTTTAAATAGAAACAGAAACGCTAGTAATTTAATAGTTTTGTAAATTAACAGAGTAAGGCACTTGAAAAACTTTTGGCTCTGTTATTTAAAACACAAGATTTCCATTTAGATAAATGAATGAACCTTGTTAACTCGTTGCCTTGATTATGGTAATTGCTTAAGAAAATGGAATTTGCCTTCCGGAATTGTAAAAAAAGATTACCTTTTTAACTATCAACCAACAACCCTTAAATGAGGTGCATCTATGAAATGCATACGAGTGTCATATCGTCCCCCTTCCAATGAATTTGAATTTTTACTTTCAAATCGTCCCGTTGAAGTTAAGAAACGTCCTTTTTAGCTAAGTTCTGTAATTTGTGCTGGTTAATTTGATGGACCTTCGTATCCGGACCAAAGAACTTGTCTGAGGGCACTCTTAAATTTATTTATTGAAGTATTTGTTCAGTCTTGTACGCAGGTATTTTTTCCCCTCCTTACCTCCCTCAATTGCCTTCCCTGAACGACATTACGTGTTGAACATAAACTACGGCTTGGTATATCACCTCATAAGTACGCCAACTAGAACCCTCAATTTTGCCTCAAGAGCTCCAAAGCCTTTATCAGGGGTGGATCCAGGGAGGTTTGTGGTTGGGGGTCGGGGACCTTTCCCCCTTCCAAGATTTTTCTGGTGCCTTCATTCGTTTTTTGTTTTTTACCTTTTTTTAAAATAAACTTGTCAATTTGGTCGATTTTTGTCGCCCTTGTCACATACAGTGGCGGCACATTCCCCCCTAACGTTGTCTAAAGTAGTGTAATTGACTTAGTTAACGCAAGTTTGCGTTAATTAAACTTGCTCCTAACGCAGGTTTATCGCATCAACCTATTTTGAGCCCCCCCCCCTAACAAAAAAAATCCTGGATCCGCCCTTGGTCACGTTGTGCAAGATTTTGCACTAAATCCGTCTTTGGCCCTTATGCTTTAAAGTTTCAAAAAATAAGAGTTCAAATTTTACCTCAAAATTCTTTAAATGGCTTGGTAAGTACCGCACACTTTAAATTAAAATCTGTCATGAAGTAAAACATAATAATTTAGAGCAGGGGTCAGATTATGATAAATTGTCATCATTTGTGACTGATTAAAGTCATCATCATGACTTTAATTAATAAACTGATGTTGTAGGCATAGTTATTATAAAATCCTTCTTATAATAAATCACTTGCTTTTAATCATACTGTTCA
The DNA here is from genome assembly GCF_049724085.1 of Artemia sp. Qi Xiang Cuo. Lineage (NCBI taxonomy): Eukaryota > Metazoa > Arthropoda > Branchiopoda > Anostraca > Artemiidae > Artemia > Artemia sp. Qi Xiang Cuo. The sequence goes on from NC_142809.1 coordinate 10,419,288, forward strand.
GTTGACATGATTGCAAGTGAAAGTGAATTCTAAAAGAAGTTGGGTTATAACCAAGTTTTTGGAACAGAAAAAAGCATATCAAATATTATCAATAGCAACCTGTGGTCTTCAGATATATGTCCTCGGTGCAAATTTTTTTTATGTTATTTTTCTGCAGTCCTATGGTTTTAATTTTTAAACTTAAGACGACAATTTTTCCATCACTTGATAACTGATATTAATTTTTATCCATCAACTGAATTAAATTTCATAACAAGTTTTTGTTATATTATTTTTTAGCAGTCCTACGGTTTTAATTTTTCAGCTTGAGACGACAATTTTTTCATCATTTGATAGCTGGTATTCGGTTTTACCCATCTACCGAATTAAATTTTGAAGTTTCCTGTGTATTTTCTAGACTGAAAAATACGTTGAAAAATATTCAAAAACCAGCGGAAATAGAAAAATTATCGTTTTTTTTAATCGAGACTATAATGTTCTCTATAAGGCCGTAGCCAGGGGAGGGGGGGTACCCGGTTTGAACCCCCCCCCCCCAAAAAAAAATTTTGGCCGAGTCGAAAATTAGTCTAAAAAGTACCTGTAAAGACGAAAAATTACCTGTAAAAAAGTACCGGAAAAAAATCGGGTACCCCCCCCCCCCGAACAAAAATTCTGGATCCGCTCTTGGTTCTCTACGAAAAAGTTTATGTGATATCATAATTCTGGATCGGTGAATGAACAGACCTGAAACTAATGAATTCAATGATTCAAGTTTCAAGTCCACTTGGTGCAATTTACAGGTATTGGCTTAACGCCAGTATCTAGGAATGAAAACCTTAAAGTCTAGTAGAACTACGAAAAATAAGACCAAACCTCAGCATTTGAGCAACTGAAATTTTGCGGCACCAAAATTTTGAAAAAAGTTTGTTTAATAACATATCCAAAATTTGCCAAAATCAGCCGTGCATACCCCTTAGAAGGAGGAAATTTCGGATTTAAATTTCTGGAAAATTTGCTAGATTGAAAGTCTGGGAAGGCCGAAAATGACATCAGAAATAGAAAATTCCATCACTTAGTACCCCATTTCTGAATGTTTTACAATTATGTATTAGATTATTATAAAACCGCTAATGGCATTTTTGCCTAGAGTGAAATGTTGTAGTAAGCGACCGAATTTTCCAATTCTGATATAATTTTAAGTCTTCCCAGGCCTGAATTGATAGGAAATGACCTTTCAATTATATATTTTTTTTAATTGTGTATTATATTATTATGATTCCACAAATAGTATTTTTACCCCTTCTGAGCTCGCTTTGGGTAGAAATTGGGTACTAAAGGAATGCAGTGTTTCAATTCTGATGTCATATTTGTCCTGTCTAGGCTTGAGTTAATACAAAATCGACCTTTAAATCCCAAAAATGTTGCAGAAACTTAAAAATGAGGATTTCACCTTTTTTCCCTGAAAAAAGGTGTATTTCTGTGCTGCCAATTTAGGATATGTTATTAAGCGAATTTTGTTTGAACATTTTGGTACCAAAAATATTTCTGCTGCTCAAATGCCGGTTCAAAACCGTATTTTTACTGGATTATTAAGCAAGCAATAGAACTAAAATCGGTTCTTCGGTAACTGGGTCGGGCCTCTTTGGATCTAACTTTGGGGTAGCAGCTCCCTAATTTTGCTGCACAAGAAATTTAAAAGTGCATGAAAATAGGGAGTTCGGTTTTTGATTAAAATTGTTTATTAAAATTTTGTTTACTACAGATTGTTTATTAGAAAAATGAATAAGATATTATAGAACTTTAAGCAATTTTAGTAAGAGCTTTAAGCAATGCCTATACGCTAGAAAAAGAAGCCAAAAGGTCGTATTGAGGAAGTTAAATAATGGAATATCTATAGGGACGATCAAGAGTGCCACAAGAAGATTTTCAAAGGCAGGACATATACAAACAGGTGCTTTTTTTTACGAGAGTTTAAATGGGTATATATCTCATTTATCTCTTTTTCATTTCTGTTTATATCTTCTTGTTTCTCACGAAGGGGCATCATCCCTGACTCTTTCTTACGGGACTCATGGGAAGGCAAATAAAACCTTTTTCTATCTGATACAGAAGCAAGAAAATCTAATTTGCTAAAAGTAAATAGTAAAACTATAAGAGGAGACGACACAAACTATATATTCTCTACTCATTCATGGTGTCTGATGAAAAACTATATCCTGGCTCTAATTGTATTATATTATTTTTACTCTAGGCTTAGCAGATTATTTTCCCCCGAGTTTGATTTAACCTTTAGGGGGGGGGGCTCGCTTCCTTTCTTAAAAACCAATTTTTACCATATATAGTATAAGTTTTGACTTGGTATTATTTAACAAAAAAAGCACAAAAAAAAAACGAACTCGCGACCCACTTTCCTGGAGAAACAAAAAGTGAAACTTTGATTTTTTGTGTTTGTCTTTTTTTGGGGTCAGAGTTATTGGACATGCTGGAAACAATAATGCTATTTTATTGAAATAACAACCCTCTTAGTACCTATTTTCTCTTTTTATATAATGACACAAGTTTTCACAAATCATAATTTTGAGAAGTAAGTCTAACCATAATGAATTATTATAGTTAGCATTAGCAAAAATCTAATTATTTTTATGTATATATTGTTATCAAGATTCTGGTTTTTAGAGTTTCGGTTACTATTAGCAAGAGTCGCTTTTAACTTCTGTTTAAAAAGGGCGAAAGATTCAAAGCTTAAGCCAGGTCCCAAAATGACGGCTATTGTAATTAGAAAAAGGTGATTTATGTCATTTCTTTTCGAACTGAGATTTTAGCCTATATTCCGAAACCCGGCACACTCAATCTGTTTCTTCAATCCGTTTTGGATCCGAATCAGTTATGTCAATACCGTTCCATGTCCACTTTTTAACTCACAAAATTATAAAATTGATCTTTTAATTTCAAAATTACTTCTATCACACGTTTCATGCCTGAAATTTTGTTTAAATATAGACAACTGCTCAAAAATAATAGTAGAAAACCAAAAACCAATCTTTTTGTTTCTTCTTTGCCCTCTTCTAAATTTCTATAATAATTCATTATGGTTAGACTTACTTCTCAAAATTATGATTTGTGAAAACTTACTTCTCAAAATTATGATTTGTGAATTATGATTTGTGATTTTAGCCTATATTCTAAAACCCGGCACACTTAATCTGTCTCTTCAATCCGTTTTGGATCCGAATCAGTTATGTCAATACCGTTCCATGTCCACTTTTTAACTCACAAAATTATAAAATTGATCTTTTAATTTCAAAATTACTTCAATCACACGTTGAAATTTTGTTTAAATACAGACAACTCCTCAAAAATAATAGTAGAAAACCAAAAACCAATCTTTTTGTTTCTTCTTTGCCCTCTTCTAAATTTCGTATGCTGCAACATAAGTAACTACAACCGTTACCACATTTGAGAAGAATAGTCCTAACCTGTTTCAGTTTCGACTTCAATTTCATCTTGTGATGTATTTACAAGTCTCCTTGCTGGCATCATTGGACTTGCAGGAGGGGAGCCGTCTCTGCTTCGGGTACTATGACTTGAACCAACACTCTCCGTATCACTGTATAAGGTGGGCCCACTTGGTACGTGAGAAACTCCACTGGAAGTTGGCTCCCATGCGTTAATCGGGGTGAATGGAGGGGCTACCCTCTCACTTCCTGAAATAATAAAATAAATGACTGATTTGCATGGAAAAAATCTTGAATAGACAAGTCCTTGAAGCTTAACAGATCTAATAACTCTTGGCATTAAATCAGCTGATAAAGTAAACTCACTGTGCACTTCAAATGCCGTTTAGGTTTCGGCATTTTACGATTTTAAGAAATGAAATATAGCAGAGCAAGCAGATTTTATAGTATTCAGATTCATAGTTTCTTATATATGTATATATATATACAACTAAAACAATATAAATAAAAAGGAAACCATATTATACACAGAATTTTTTGTTTTCAGTTTGATTAGTTTCGCCCTTTAAACAGTATCTTCAAAAAAGTAATGATTTTTGTTATAAATGTAAATTATCCTTTAGCTAGGAATGCAAAAGGCAAAAAAAGAAGAAAATATAACCGCTCAGTTATATTTCCATTTGAATACATTTGACTAATATAATACAGAAAAATCAGTGCTTAAATTTCTTAACTTCAAAAAACTATTAAGCAAATAGGCAAGTTTACAAGCCACCCCCCACTACAAAAAAGAAAATAAAGAAAGAGATTATGATCTTTTACACTCGAAAACTGTTCCCGAAGCAATGGGGGGGGGGTAATATGCAATTAATTGCAACATATTCTCCCATGCTGACGAAAAAGAAAAAAGAAATGTATTGTCAGGAGAAGTTTCGAAAGAAGCTTAACTCGTTCTGGAGCAGAGCCTAACAACGAAAAAGTCATAAAATGGTAATTATATAATGAAAAGCATCTAATTGTATCATCCTTTTTAAAGTTTCTTAAGATTTAGTATGAAAAGTCTTCATCCCCGCCCCTCTAAAAACAAATATAGCTACTTTGATTCAGCCACTGTAATTGACCGTTCCAAGCAATCATAGAGCTACGAGCACTACTTATTAGAAAATTGAGTCCCCGCCAACACCTACACTATTAAACGCGTCACAGGGTACTCTGGTTTAACCATTATTGCACTTTAATTTTATGTCAGTTAGTAAATATCCTTGTCCTCCTCTTAAAGAGTAATTTCTTCTACTACAAATTCCTCCTCCTCCTCCCACCCCCCACATATTCCCACCTTTGACCCTTCCTACAAAAAGCTTGGCCATTGAAATTTCCGGTTATGTATATTAAAGATACTTAAGAATTGAAAAAAATAAATATGTCCCTTCTACTTACCCATACTCCTCAGCCCACTTGAACTCCCTCCAGAAGAGTCCTCGCTGCTCTCCATGGAAAGTGAGCCCCGAGAGCTTCTCTCTTTTTCGAGAACATTCGGTAGGCTTCGCTCGGGCACATATGGTTCAAAGGTAAACGGGTCTGGTCTTGTTATAGTTTGTTGAGAGGTCAGATTTCCGTCTCGATGTTGAGTAGCAAACCGACGCAGGAAATCGGTATAGTGTGACCCAACTTCATAAAGTCGACTTGTTTCACATAATGTTTGATACTAAAAAAAATAAGTATTGGATTAGTGCCAAAAAATAATAATTCTTTAATTACATGAATGCTTTTATGTTCACCGGGTCATGATCTCATCCAAATGAGAGTTTTTAACGTTCGCTACAGCGAATGAAATTGGAGTTGAGTACCTTTTTTTTTACTAAGATGAAAATGCAAAATTTTAGCCAAACTTGTTTGTAGGTCAGGAGGGTTTTAATCCGAGCTTACTACGTATGTGTCAACCCCGCAGTAAGAAACAAACCGCTTGGTCAAATATTTAGATTTATTTTATCAAGACCCATGAATGAAAAAATAATAAGTGCCTAATGTAAATATACCTCAATGAGTAAATTAAAATTTTATAAATCCTAACATATGATATCGATATTAAAGTTTGATTATTTTGATGTCGAAAAACTAGGTTAAATTAAGTTATACCTAATTTGGGCTGTAGATCTATTCCTATAAGTTTTGTTTATCAAGTTTAGTTATTTTTCCCAGATTTTGTCTTCCATAGGGTCTTAGTACAAAACGTGTGTATTTTGTCCAATGACATGCTCTGTCCTCGTGTCGGGACGCATTTACCCTGGGTTTTTGGGAATAAAACATTTGGGGTTGGGACAAGATCTCCAAGTCATAGTAAAAGCAAGTCGTTTGTACATATGGAAATCAAAGATGCAATTAATCAAAGAAACGGGGAATATTTCATTGGTAAAAAGGAAGAAGAAGAAAAAGGAAGAAGGAAGAAGACGGAAGATAACGTTTCTTCTTCCTTTCAGAAAAAGGAAGAAGAAGAAAAGAAAGACACAACCAAAAAAAGAAGAAGAAAAGAAAGACACAACCAAAAAAAAGAAGAAGAAAAGGAAGAAGAAGAAAAGAAAGACACAACCAAAAAAAAGAAGAAGAAAAGGAAGAAGAAGAAAAGAAAGACACAACAAAAAAAAATAAGAAGAAAAGGAAGAAGAAGAAAAGAAAGACACAACCAAAAAAAAGAAGAAGAAAAGGAAGAAGAAGAAAAGAAAGACACAACCAAGAAACGAAACGTTAATTTAATGAAATCACAGAAACAATAGTACCGGCAATATATACAAGAAAAATGACCTTAGTATCCTTGTTTCATTTTTTTCAGCTGCATATTTTTGGTACATTATTTCCTTTCTTATTTTTGGAATCCAGCTTTTGGATGCCAAGGGTGCATCCAGAGTTTTTATTCGGGGGGAGGGGGAGTAAAAAATTTTAAAAAAGAAATTAATAATTTGTTTATATGCATTTTTTGTTACTTTTTTACGAGTCGGGCAAAGCTTTCGAGGCGGGTCAAACCCGGTATAACCGTCCCCAACTGGAATACAGCCTTGTTAAAGGCATAGGAATATATTGGACAGTTTATTTGGATTATGCAGTACCCAAAGGTCAAATGTCCTAAGAAAAGCATCGTGTACCCAAAGTTTTCAGAGGTTTTATAGGACATTTCTTGTTCCACAAATTCAGTAAAGCCCATTCACAACGGGAATTTACTAATGCCACGATTTAGCTAGCACTAATTTGAGCCCAGTCAGAGTTCTCACAGGCTGATACCAACAAAAATTCAATGGATAAATCTGATTGGCCTAAGTTGGCGCTAGCTTAACCTTGGTATTGGTAAAAATCTCATCGCAAATGGGACTTTAAGCTGTTTCTCGGGTATCAGGTTTGGGCCTCTTCAGTACCCAAGAAGTTTAAAGATACTTGAAATTAGTGATGCCAATTACTAATTTCAGTACTCAGAAAATAAAGTATTGAAGATAATATAATGGTATATTTAATATGCACCAACATGGTCTGCTTACAAAAACCATTTTGTCAGGAAAAACATAAGTTAATAACCTAGATTGAAGAAAACCAGCAAAAAATATTTGTCTACGTACTACCTCCCCGTCCCCAAGATCCAAAAATGTAAAGTCATAAGAATTAAAAATGAAGCTTGCTATAGATTATTCAGGGTGTCTCTAACCAAGAGAAAATATATATATAAATTTCCAATAGGTCAAAATGAAAATGTCAGAATGAAGGGAAATATTTAATTGCTGCAGTTTCTAAGGGGCACAAGGGGATCCTTGTGTGAGCCAAGATACTATCATACCATCTATTTCATTTATTGGATGTCCTGGGGCACCGGAATTGGGTAGCTGCTATCCCAATTTTACATATTCTTGGCTACCGAAATTAGCCAACGACTACCCCAAATTTATATTCCAATCAGCACCGGCCCGGTTCACAAAGACCTGATCTTGATGAAAACCAGTATTATTTTTCAAATTTAACTTTCTTTTACGCATCAAATCTTTGGTAAGATTCAAGAAACGTTTTCATATGCAGTTAATTTTCAGTTATTTTTTTTCTAAGTACCATATTATCAATAATATTCATATAAATTTTTCACACAGTGGATTTTCAATATTTTCAGACTAAACATATTATTGCAACAGAGTTCAGACTAAACCACCAATTTCAGACTAAAACGAGAGAATAAAACAACAGATTTCAGACTAAACATACAATGTACCATTTTTTTATCTTTTATTGTTGTTGATCAGGTTGTTGATCAGGATGAACAGTCACAATTAAAATGAAACCCAATTTTTTAGATTTTTTTTTATTGTTGTTGATCAGGATGAACAGTCACAATTAAAATGAAACCCAATTTTTTAGATTTTTTTTTATTGTTGTTGATCAGGATGAACAATCACAATTAAAATGAAACCCAAATTTTTAGATTTTTTTTTATTGTTGTTGATCAGGATGAACAATCACAATTAAAATGAAACCCAAATTTTTAGATTTTTTTTATTGCTGTTGATCAGGATGAACAATCACAATTAAAATGAAACCCAAATTTTTAGATTTTTTTTATTGTTGTTGATCAGGATGAACAATCTCAATTAAAATGAAACCCAAATTTTTAGATTTTTTTATTGTTGTTGATCAGGATGAACAATCTCAATTAAAATGAAACCCAAATTTTTAGATTTTTTTTTTATTGTTGTTGATCAGGATGAACAATCACAATTAAAATGAAACCCAAATTTTTAGATTTTTTAGACCCTCTTTTTATATTTTATTGTTTTTGATTAGGTACTGAACGAAAACAGTCACAATTAAAACTAAAACAGACAATTCACTTTAAACAAGTTGGTGCAAGTGTGGCACGAGTGCTGGCACAAGTTGTTAATAGAACAAATTGGTGCCTAAAGTTGGTGAGGGTATTTATGCCTGTTTTTATTGGGTGTTGTGAAACTTATTGTTCTAGAAATATAAATTGTTGAAACTAAACATATTTTTCCCTTAATAATACTCATTTTCTTATTAAATGCCCAAAGAAACCGACGAAGGCGGAAATACGATGTATGAGAGCGTATCTGCCATTTCGTCTGCAATATTGGCCTAATTTCGCTCGTTTGATATTTTTCCACTTCACTTGTGGCCGATTTGGCCTTAATTAGTCGTGAAAAATTAATACTAAATTTTGTGTCAACAAGATATTATTAGCTTAGAAAATAATTAATATACATGTTAAAGAATGGACATACCCGGACGGGTGGTGACCCAAATGGGGTTTCATTGAGCTAAAATAGAATAGGTCTTCGTGCCCGTTTGTTTTGGAGCCTTACAAAAGTTATGATATTAACAATATAAAAAATTTATGATCAAATACATTTTTTCGTCTGATTATATTAATTTTCTTTTTAAATGGTGAAAGCAACCAATGCCAATATTTGAACGTCAATAATAAAATATTATTAATTTAGAAAATAATTGATACATATGTTTTAGAATCGACCTACCTGGACGGGTGGTGCAGCGGAGGTGGCTTGCTGGAGCTGAAAATAGGCGACCGTAATAGTTTTCAAAGTTTGGTCACCTTGAATCATGAGGTCTCTCACTTCCTGCAATACTTTTCGCTTCGTTAATATCAATGAGGTATGACGTTCATTGGCCTCTGTAACTGCTCCTCTGTAAGCTGTTTCTGATTCTAAGGCCTAAAAAGTAATTATTATATAACAATTTGTCTGTTGGTGTTAATATATACTTTATTAGTAATGGAATCTGAAGTCCGATTCTAATCAAAGCCATGATCTTATTTATTGTTTGTTTTTCTTGAGGAATTATTAGGATCGAAGGGGGGAAATTCTTTCCAGATATTTTGATAGGGATAAATGGGGTGTTTTTGTATTCAGTGACATAAAAATATGGAGATAAAGAGTTGTTAATGTTGGTTTGTAAGTGTAAGGCATATAGGGACCATAATTTTTATTAATTGATTCAGTTTAGATTCAAGGATATGTATTTTTTTTTAAGTTTTACCTTATTGGGAATTTTTGTATTAACATAGCCCAGAAAGAATCATTGTTAATATATATCGCACAATATTATATCTCGCATCTATAGTTAGGTGAATAATTAGATATCTGGCAAAACATTAATGCGTACGGGAGTGTGACCCTTCCGCACTATGGCTAAAATTATTTTTAAGGTGACATTTGTAAAGCGAAGTGGCCATATTTCGGAAATTGGTACAAACAAGTTTGAGGCAAAGGGTAATAGACAAGGGTAATAATAGGTACAAACGAGGTAAAAACAAGGGTAAAAAAGGGTAATAATAGGTACAAACAAGTTTCAGGCATCGAAGGTATGGACACCTGTCCAGAGTATCGGTCCACTGACACGATAAGATTGAGTATTCCATATTTATAATTGCGTATCGAGTATCGTGCAAAGCTCGATACTATATTGTCTAGAGTAGTTACTAAATAAGTCCTGTCTACAATATATCTTTCTCGACCGAAGTTGGAATTTCATAAATGCTTGACAAACACAGGTGTGTTTTCATTATGGCTTTTCAGGTGATGTGGGCCGATTGAAATGGCTTTTCGTTCACCAGAATTAAAAAGCCACTGAAAAAAGCCACTTCTTAGGTGCCTAATTTGTCCTTTGGTGTTTAGAAAACACTGTAGAGACTGGAGCTGCCAAAACAAGTCAAACCAATAAGTACAAACAACTTTCCCTGAAAAATCCAAAGTGGAGATATGCCCTTTTTGTCAGTGTTGCTAACATTAAAAATAGGTTTAGTGTTAAAAAGAGTGGAGAATTATGTCATTAAAATGGAGGCTATAATTAAAAGGGGTTTATAAATCCTTGTGTCATTCCTTTCTGTGACTTGTTATGTGAGTTCGATTAAGCACAAAAAATTACTATCTGAGAACGGATTATTTTAACTTAATCGGAACATGCACAAAACAAAAAAAAAGAACAAAATAGAAGAAATATGCACGACAAATCACGCAAAAGAAGCTCCAAATCATAGACTTATCAGTTTGGATTTGAAATTAAGATCGGGAATTCAAGATAGAAATGCAGCTCCGGTTACAACCATTGGGTTTTACTTGGGACGCCACCGACGGCAATGAAAAAACTGGGGGTACCTTTTTAAATGAAATTAGCGCCCCACTTGACGGTTTTCAGCACCTGGTTGTATAGATAGACATTGACAAATTTGAAATCATTTCTGATGTTTTTAATCTTCTGACGAAAGGTAAGCAAGAATTTGACTTTAGTAGAGAGTGTTAGCTTGAGTGACTATTTTTCTTCACTTGGCCCTTATGCTCACCTGATCTTCCAAATTGCGCAAATAAGGGTATCCGCTTCTTGAGAACTGACATAGCCCCTTAGAAGTATATAAAAAAAAATATCAGAAGAAGTCGGTGATTTTTCAAAGGGGATCAAATTAGACCGAATGCACGGTATATCTATGTATTCTATGTTTTCCACTCTCCCCATCACAGTTCATATAATTATCCAGTAAGCTTATCGCAGATCATTTCTGGTCGTCGTTCTCGGTGCGAACAAAAAGCTCCTCCCACTTATTTCTGCATTAGCGGGAATGCGGGTTAGTCTGTTTCCGATTGTTTCCGACAAAGTGCATTATTCGTAATAGCGAGTTTCCACTTGTTTCCGACTAGATCACAGTCTGACTTGTCTACCCGTGAAAAGATCTGACTTCGCTTATGTTTATATCTGCAAAAACGTTCTCCGGAGCACTCGCACCCCGGTCCGGGTTTTTATAATGGGTGAGATAGAGAATGATCATACTGGATAATTATATGAACTGTGCTCCCCATTCACAAAATCGATAAGTCTGTCCACACTAGGTTAGCAAAAAAATCCACAAAACCATCTTTATCATCATCTAAAATCATCATAAGGTAAAATTCTACTTTAGCTACTTTTGGCTATCTTGGAAAGGGGTTAGGTTAGGAAAATGAAACTTTCAGGGATGGGTCTACAAGCTATAGTATGTCCCGGGAAGGTATTTTGAAGTACAAACCTCCATTCCTTCTCCCTCTAGAGTGTCCTGAAATTTGCCTGCATGGCAGGTCTATTACCTAATGAAATTTGGACAAAACAATATTTTATCTTAATTTTCAGTTATCAGTTTCTTTTTCTCTGGCTTCAGTTCTGAAAATGCAATTCCTCTTATTTGAGTAAAATTTTAAGCCATATCAATGTTTTTTTTTCAAAATTTCGGAATTGTATTTGCATATCTTTAAAACCTTATAAATTGAGACATAGCAAAGTTGTGAAGCTGAAAACAATTTTGCTGTGCTTCATTTAAGCAAAAGATCTATTTTGCAAGATTTCACTTTTATAACACGCAGATTTTTAAAGGTCATCAAAGGTCAGGACCCTCTGGATAGAGAAGGAGTGGAGGAAAGTACTTCAAAATACTTTCCCGGGGCATAATTTAGCCTGTAGACCCATCCCTGAAAGTTTAATTTTCCTAACCTAACCTCTTTCCAAAACATCCAAAAGTAGCTAAAGTAGAATTTTTCCATAATTTTAATGCTACTATATTGAATTTTTCACAACGTAACATAAGTTTCCATAGCGCAAAATTCTATGTAGGGTTCGAATCTACTTGGCACTACCTACATTACGGACAAGGTGTGTTTCGTAAGGTTACATAACTTAACTGCAATGTCTTAATTGATGATAGTGTAAAAAGTTCTACGGTGTATTATGAAAGAATCATTACCAAATTTCCCAAATAAAGACACGCAGCGCATGTTCCTTTACAATTCAGTAAATGTGTCTAACCTTTAGGGGAGCAAAGACAATTAAGGTTGAGACGCACTATAATAGATGTATTTTTAATCAAACTTGCAATTAACCTTTGAATAAAATAGTCCTAATAGCTTCTGTTTTTATTCAGATAATAAGCCTGTGGTTAACTTCAATCATGAGATGAAGGGAAGAACCTTTTGATGATAAAAACTATAATCGGCTCGAAGGCAAACCACTTTAGTTTTCGGAATAAAAAAAAGGCATTCTAGGGGTACTTTTAATGCTACCAGTCACGATCCTTGTTACCCAGAAGTAATAAAAAAAGGCATTCTAGGGGTACTTTTAATGCTACCAGTCACGATCCTTGTTACCCAGAAGTAATAAAAAAAAAGGCATTCTAGGGGTACTTTTAATGCTACCAGTCACGATCCTTGTTACCCAGAAGTAGACCTAACCTAACCTAACGAAGTGCATTTCGTCTAGGAAAAATGCGGAGTCGACATATCCGTTTAACGTCCCACCTCATATTATTTTAGATACAATTGTCCTCGGGTAAGTACTTATGCTTCTCCTATAGTTCTGTGCCTTACAGTTCACCCTGGGAAATGCGTGATTTTAAGAAGCCTTCTGTTGTAGTAGTCCCTTCTGTTCTGTAGCTGCACTCTGATCACTTTGCTTCTTAAAAAGGGCACTGCTCTTTTTTTTAAAAAGAGCACTAGTGCGTCTGATTACCAATCTAATGAGGTCCCTTCGAAGTTCATAAGACCACACTTTCTATAAAAACCTCATATTCCTCCAGCGCATAACTTACAACCCTTGCCCAGAGGGCTGGGGGGATTTATTATCCTTAAAGACATAATTTCCGTATGATCGTATGAATCTTCTAGGAATTTCTTCCGTATGAATCTTGGGTTTTTCTCTCTTTGCTTTTGAATTACAATTGTCAAGCCAAGCGCTCTATCTTAATCTTTGTTCCCATAGTTAACGTGGATGTGTTTTGGTTTTGTGTTTTTTTCTCTTTTTAATCCGGCTAGTAACAATGAGAGTCTCAGTTGGCAAGCCACGCTTATTAACCTAAACTGTATCTATTCTTAGCGTAACTTATCATCGAGGCAATCTGAACAAGTGATGTCTTGTCCATCATAACTAACTAAATGATGAAGGGGTTTGCAAGTGCTTTCAAACGCAAATAATATTGATGCATTTTATTTTTTATCCAGGTATTAACCTCGAGCGTTTTAATTGACATATCATGAGTTATTTTTCTTCTTTCTTTACATTTCAGTTAATTTATCATCAAACAGGTATGAGCAAGTAATATCTTTAGCGTCAGAACACACTAAATGGTTCAGGATTTGCCCTAAGAAGCAAATAACCTTGAAGAACTGCTTTTCTTTAGCGTCCAGCTGTGATTAGTTTCCTGATTTTAAACGGACTGTCTTCAATCAATCTTCAAAATGTCTATATGCCACAATAGTGAAGATAAACACTATTCTCTCTAGCGTATGCCAAGTAGCTTGCCACTGTCGATTGCAAAATCCCATGGTTTCGATTGCAAAATGCGATTGCAAAATTTCACTAAAAACACCAACTGCGCGATTATAAGGGCCATTCACTCAAACATATTTAGAACAAAAAAATAAACACAGAAACACTTAAAGTAGACTTGTTGTCCAAGATGCTTTTAAAAATTTCAAAAGTTCTATTTATTTCTATTCTATTTTCTAAGAAACACTTTGTTTTACGCAACTCTTGATTGTTTGGAGAACAAAATTGATAGTATTCACACATATACACTGCACAAAACACGCAATCTCTTCACATATTAATTTAAAAAACAAAGTTTTTCTGAGGGAAGTAAAGAGCGAAGTTGAAACTTAAAACAGCAAAATTATTACTTCACATCCTATCTAACGCATATCAATAAAGCTAATGAAAATAAATCAACTGGTGATATTTCCCTATGTTTGTAGGATTACGGAACACTAGCACTTTACTGAAAACACGAAATGAAATAGGAGTCTTTGTGCGTTGAAGGCAATCCAATTAAGGACGCTTTTAACTTAGCCAGGTTGAAATAGTTTTAGATTGTTGTTTTATTTTTATTTTTTCGTTTAATTTGGCATCACTTCTGTACAAAGAGCTCAGTTCAATGATTGACCACCGTTTTTAATCTGAAAAGGACATTTAGTGATTATTTTGTAGACAAATTCGAAGTGAAGGAATCTTATTAGTATTAGGACTACAAACTCGCTTTAGAATTTGTATCACAACTTAAAATCCTCCGTCTTATAGAGAGAAATCACCGTATTTCCAGAGTTCATAGTACGGTTGATATGTTCTTCATTTCCAGCAATACTAGGTGAGACCAAGATCCTACCTGATAAATCAATCCATTATTTTATATGCTATGGAATGGCTTCAAACTTATTATTTTTATTCCTAAGCTGTCAAGACAATTTTAATTGTATACTGAAAATTACTGATATTACAGCTCATTTAGGACTATAAAAAGTGTTATAGATTAGTTTGTTGTTGTAAGGCTGCGTATTTAATTTTGACTCCTAAATCAATATTCTTGTTTTTTTTACTTGGCTTTTGTGTTTTCAGTGAAGTGCTAGTCTTCTGTAATTTTACAAACATAGGAATACAAAATATCACTAGTTGATTTCTTTGCATTAGTTTTATTGATATATGTTAGATGGGCTTTGAAGTAATAATTTTTGTTTGTTTTGAGTTTCAACTTCGCTCTTTACTTCCCTCGGAAAATCTAGCTCGTCTTTGATTAAAATTTAATATAGAAGCAATACTACTATGACCTTTTCTATGATTTCTGTTCGCTTTAAGTTTTAATGTTGGTCCTTAATTTCAGTTGAAAACTCATTTCTTATATAATTTTTAATCACCTCCAATCTAGGAGAGATAAGACACCTCAACCTTATTAAGGAGCTGAAATAAGGAGCCGTACAAGATATTTTCCGGATAGCCATTACCTATTAGAATATGATTTCTCAAATAATTGAAAAAAGGAAAAAAAAGTTGACGGAACCAAAAATATTAGAAGAAGATGGGTCAAATCAAGAAACAAATTACATAACTTTGCCTTTTATCCCAATATTATCACAAAAATTAAGAAGAGAATTAAAAAAACACAATATAAATACAGAATTTAAATCAGGACATAAAATAAGCTCGTTGTTAAATAAAGGGAAAGACAAGGTACAGAGAAATTTGCAAAAGGGAGCATACAAGATTCCATGTTCTTGTGGTAAATTTTATGTGGGAAGAACACAACAGATTTTAGAATATAGGCTACAACAACACAAGACTGCCATGTATTGCTATCTAAAATAAAACAAAACAACAGAAACGTTTGAGTCAGCTGTTGCAGAACATCTTTATAATTTTCCTCATCACAGTATTTTATTTGATCAAACAAAAATAGTAGATACGTCTGTAGGACTTTTACAAAGCTTCAGGGAAATTATAGAAATAATAAAGATAATATATGGGGGTATTAGTATCAATAGAGATGAAGGGGATTTTAGAATCAATTCGATTTATAATAGTTTAATTAAAAAGCAGGTAAAATTTTCAACCAGTACTATTTTTGATAATAGTTCGGATACGAATGATGACCTTGCGGACAAAGGTCAGACTGGGTTAAATGCTGGGAAAGGTAAACGAACTGCAGCTAAGATTGCAAGCAAACAAATCTGTTCAATTTATAATTCAAACATTGGGTGATGAGCCTGTGAGATCTATTTAGGGGTTATGGGCCGGGGTTTAGCTGATCTTTTTTGTTTTAGTTTAAGCATAAACATACTCTCATTTTTTGATAGATGTCAATTTATATTCTCTGAAAAGGTGTGTCAATATAAGCATTCGATTGTATACGGCAGTGAATGGAGTTTGTTTATTTAATATGTGAGTTTTCTTTTCCTATTTATTAATATTTTTTCTTTTGTTTTGTTTAGTATGTTTATGTAAGAATTTTTTTTTTCCGTTGAGAAAGGCTCCCGGACGTGGGGCCGAAATATTCGGAGTATTTGTGTTTAATTAAATGTGTTGTATTCACTGCTTTATAGAAATTAAAACCCGTTTTTCTTGTTTAATTTTTTTAAATGGAAAAGCAGTGTGGTGTAAGAAATTATTTAAAAAAGAAGAAATAGATATTTAATTCTTTCTTTTAAAAAATTAAATTTAGTCACACTTAAGAAAGTAGCTCCAGGCGAGTAGCTTCGATACAAAAGGTTAACTGAGCGGACAGGCTTGTATATCGACATACTTACAGAATATGTTGCTAGCTCAACAGAAATTTGTCTTTAGGCTTAGGAATTTATTTGACCTGTCCCTAAACAAAAAGCCACCCATTACTCAGAAATGAATAGAAATTTCAAACAAGATCATTTCTTGTGTAGGTAAGATACATGGTATTCTAAACTAAGTTCGTTTTAATTTCAAAAATTTTGCGAAGAATTACCTGAATTCTATTGATTTCAAGTAATTGAAAACCTGAACCCTTTTCATTTGCCTTTCTTCCTCTTTGGATGCACAATCTTACGTATGGAGAAAATATTCCGGTGGAATTGTCAAGTAAATAATTTGAATAAGTAAGTATAACGATAAGTAATTCTTCTTTTAATATACAACATTGAGTGGTTCCAGAACCACATGCCTACACTTCTCCAACCACTTCGTGGCAAGGGGTTGGGATCTGGGGCGTAATTTGCTATGGGGAAGAGAGGGCAACTTTCCCTTCCAGACCTCAGTTTTCTTCTAGACCTCAATTTGCCCACCTTCCCTGCTGAAATTTAGTTTCTCCAAAAATGTTTTCAAAACTCAGATAAGTCTGCATAATTCAAGCATCCGCTGAAACAGGTCAGTTTTCTTTAGTACGTCTTTACCTCTTTTATTACTATACGGCTAGCTTTTCACCTTTCTCTGTCATTTTTGCTTGATTTGGGAAAATTGGCTCCAAGTTTGACCCCCCCCCCTTCTAAAGGATTTGGACAAAATCACGCCATTCGTTGGGACCATGGACTGGATGACCTGTATTCCCTTTTCAATCAAAATACTTGACCAAATACCTTCCTGGGATATGCTTTAAAAAATGAGTGCATCATATTTACAAAAACGGTGAAATTATCTGAAAATGATCGAAGAGAAGGGAGAAAACCATAATTGAAAAAGAAAACACCCAAGCAGGAATCGAACGCAAGACACGGTAGTCCGAAATCGAACGCTTTACCAACAGAACCACACCTCTAATAATCTGATTTGATATATTAGTGCTTGTACCTTAATTGCGTAGCTTATGGAGGGGGCTTGGAGGAGGAACATATGAAAGGTGTTCTTGCATACCTCCAGTAAAGGGTTTTGGACCATAATTATTACAATGATGATATCGTTTTATACTTCCAAGCTTTTCTTATTAAAAAGTGACATCAAGAGTATTTTTTGATGATATATCACACTTACGGATAGTAGAATTGATAAACATCACGTAGACATAAGCAATTGCTTTCAAATGAGCCATTAAACGTCACCCTAAAAAGTACTGGTAGCCCACTAGCCCCAGTTTTTCCACTTGAGACATGACGCCTTGAGACATGACACCAAAAGTGCCGTTTTTTGTGCTATTTGGCGCTTACAGATGGCGAAAATGACTGAAAGCACGTAGATATGAGCAATGGATTTAAAATCAGCCATTAAAAATCTCCCTAAAAAGTCCTGGCAGCCCCCTAGCCCCTAGCTTTTCCACTTGAGACATGGCATCAATAGTGCCATTTGGCACTTGCAGGTGGTGGAGTCTTATAAAGAAAATGTAAACAGGAGAAATAGCTTTATGTGAGCTATTAAACATTTGTCTTTTGTAGCCCGCTGGCCCCACCCCTTGAGAAATGGCACATAATGTGCCATTTTTGTGCCATTTGTTACTTGTAGATGGTGGAACTTATGAAAAGTACGTAGATTGGAGAAAGAGCTTTTGAATGAGCTATTAAGCATCTCTCTACCGCTAGCCCTGGAAAAAAAGAAAAAAACGAGAGACAGGTCAGTGCTGCCCATGCAAGAAAGGGATTTCCCTTGTTGTTCAAGGTTGGGGACTGTAATTTCCTTGAACAAGATTGTCAACGCTGATTCCAATGGTACACTTTTCATTTTGACCTGATGGGATTTTCGTGGGGTTTCAGGCTTTTTTCGAAGTTGCCATGGGTTTCTTTTCGAATGAACTTTTATTTTTAGTACGAACGGAAATAAAATTACCATTCCTTAATCAGTGTCAGATGACAATTTTTTTCACAAGTTTTTTTTCTAAGCGCGTTTTATAACTTTTGGTTACTATGGGCTGTTGTTCGCTCTTTACTAGATTGCAGCTACCAATGCAACCATGATGGGAGAAGGTTTTGAGTCCAAGATACCTTCCAAGGAGGCCGTTCTGTTCTTTCAAGGTTAAAAAGTAATTAAAGTAAATATACAAAAAGTAAAAGATTAAAAAGAAGGGTAAAAAAGAAAAAAAAATTACTCTTGCCCTCTCTACCCCAATAAAATTTTCATTTAATATTTGCATAGATTAAAACATAAAAACTAAGAAATGGTATATCATGAGGTATCTTGGCCCAAGAGAGCTTATGATATATTCACCCTCTATCCCAAGAGTCTTGGGGATGGAGGTGACTAACAAAATTTTAGACTATTTTCCATCTCAGTGTCACAAAAGCGAAACTTACACGTTTAAGACACCTCACAGGAGTTCCATTATACAACATCCTAAGGTAATTTGACAATCCTTATTAAAAGTTTAACGTTCATTGTTAAACATAACTCACACTCCATTCAAATGAAGGTAGGACACACCCTTTACCACTTAAAAGAAAGGTCAATATTAGACACACTTCTTTTTATAGACTTAATTGGCCAAAAAAGATTAAATAAAGTATCTTAAATAATATTAATGAGGTGTAGTTTCGAGGTAACATCTGGTCGGGATGATTCAACATTGGCAAAAAAAGGAAAAGAGTGATTAATTAGTTATGAAATTAAGCCTTGGCTTGAAAGATTATTTTTCGGAAAGAATCTGAAAAAAAACTCACCTCGGCATGACACAAAAGAGCTCAAATGTTTCCTTAAAGTTTTTATAAGGTATTTTTTTTTCTAAACTTTTAATATCCACGAATTTATTTCTGCTCATTTATCGTTCACGAAAACCATAAAAAAAAAACTTAGAGTAAGAAGATTACCTTTTCAATTTTGTAAGCTGTAATTGATATTTATTGCTCATACAACTTAAAAGAACAAAACGTCAAACAGAAGAGTTTAGATATTACAAAATATTACTAAATAACATATGATAATTTTATTGTCTATTTTGATTTCTAACAACAAAAAAGTGTAGACAAATTGCAATTTTAGTATTTAATAGGCTTACCTGGGTATTTGCCATTTTTTAAGCTATTTGTTTTTCCTCAATGTTGTAAACCCTATCAGGAAATGTTGTGGATTTTTAGACCCCCACCCCCAACCGAGAGTATGTGTAATATAATATGTAACTATCAAACGTGTGAACTTGGTACTATTAGTATTAGATTGAAACGAAAACATATTAAAAATGAATAAAACATTTTAATAATAGAGTAAAAAATAAAAAGAAACATTTTTAGTGCAAAACTAGAAATGAAAGACTGAATATTTCGACTTCAGGTCGTTATTTAGCTTTTCTTATTAAAAGGCAATTATTAGCTTTATTCATCATTTAACTTCTGGTCATCTGTTTTTTTCTAACGGAAGTTCGACATAACTCTTATCATTAATTCTTCAATGACATTTTTATAACTAAGTTTGTATTTTTTTTTTTGTTTTTAGACCTGATATTTCCATGAAGATTCAACCAGATTCATAAGGTAGTTCCTTCCAATCAATGTGGAATACAGATGCCATGCATAAATCCAGCGTTGCTCATAGATTTATAGACTATAAATAAACCTTGAACCATGGCATTGGAATACACGAGCAGGCAAACAGCTAACACGAACGCTAATATGAATTAAGAAGATCTAAAAACCGGTTCTGTTTGCTTCAAAACCGGTTCATCCTGTCACATAGCTTGAGCTTCGACAGTAGATTTATTACCTGAATAGATAACAAAAAACCTTTGGAATACACGAACAGGGAAACAGATAGCACGAACGCTAGTAGGTTACTACAATACAGCAACATGATAATGGGAAAGAAGACCTAAAAACCGGTTCTGCGTGCTTCAAAACCAGTTCATCCTATCACTGAACTTGGACAATAGATTTACTACCTGAATAAATACCAAAACACGACTGGAATACACAAGCAGGTAAACAGCTAAAACGAACGCCAACAGGATATTGTAGTACGGCAATATTGTAATTGGAAAGGAGACCTAGAAACCGGTTTTGTCTGCTTCAAGTGCAATCCTTGCTGCTGGCATAGAAGATGAAGGAGCTACGAAAACACAAGCTGTCTTCCGTCCATTAGAACATAATACGGCTATGGCGAGGAGCACCAACTCAAGGAAATAAAGGGGGGGGGTGATGTCAGCCCATCCAAATCCCTAATAACGACAAATATTTTCTTTAAATCAACGTTCCTGAGTCTTCATCCCAATATTCCTTGTCTTTCTGCCATCTGTTTGAAAATGATGCCCCTCACAGTTTCTTCAAATTTAAACTAAGATATCCACGTAAAAAGGAACCTACTCAAACCGAATTTTCTATCCCTCACCTAAAAACCAACAGAGAGAAAAATCTCAATGAAAAAAAACGAGACTGCGGCCAGTGGAGAGAAAAGACGAAAAATGTAAAACAACGCGGATATTTCGCCTGTATCAAAACAGGGCGTCTTGAGCACGAGAGAAACACAAAACCACCACCAAAAAAATATACATTTGGCGCAAAATAATCCATGCCAATCTTTTCCCTACGTGGATTAGTTGGTACCAATTGTATATTTTTTTGGTGGTGGTTTTATATGCTGTTATTTTTTTTTTTGTTATTCTGTTTCTCTTGTTCTTCAGCCGCCTTATTTTGATACAGGCGATATATCCACTTTGTTTTAAATTTTTGTCTTTTCTTCCACCGGCCGCAGTCTCGTTTTCTTTCATTGAGATTTTTCTCTCTGTTAGTTTTTATCATGGCTGGCCAGTTCGGCTTAAGATCTTTCATATCCCTCACCTACACCTCCTAATAAACTTAGGTACCACCCCTCCTCTTCTAGCATAGATCTATTATTAATTGTCAAGTTTTAGCAAAAAACTGAAAATATAGGGAAAATAAAAAAAATAATCTCATAGTAAAAACAGACGATAATAAATTAAATAAAAAGAATTATGAAACGAAATGAATAAAAAAGATTTGAAAAGTATAACCTTTCACTTTTCATTGAATGGGATTCAAACCTAATACAAACGCTGGTAAGCTTGTCATTATTGGGCTCTTCTAGAAAGAAACACTGTAACAAAAAAAAAAGATTACTGCCATTCGATTCCCAATCATCATTCTTCCCAGATTTATTAATCAATACCCCCCTTTTCCTTCTCCTAATGGGGCCAAATATACCCTTAGTTTGCATATAAACTATGAGATAACAATTTAATAATAGAATTCTCACTTTATAATATGCAGAAAGTTAAATTAATCAGAATTTCGTGTTTGCTTCTATGTTATCAACGTTTTTATATCATTTTTAAACAATCTATTTGTCCAACTATTCTCTTTATTCCACAATGGCCCAACGCTTACAATCGGAAAACATCAGACAAACATTTTATATAGGGCTACATCTGACACCATTAGGAGGGTGGAGGCGCATTTGCACGGTTGTTACCGTCATACTTGAAAAGAACGTTGACTGAAAGTCAGTGGTCTTATTCATTAATTATCAATGTGTTTCCCAAGGCCGTGTCCAGGGAGGGGGGCTCAGGGGGTTTGAACCTCTCCCCCCCCCCAAAATGTTTGTTTGACTCCAAAAACGTAACAAAAATGGATATAAACAACTTTTGTATGCATTTTTTGAGGTTTTTTGTGTAAAACTCCCCACCCCGAAAAAAAGCTTTTAGTGAACCCCCCCCCCCACCCTGAAAAAAAATCCTTTGTACGGCCTTGGTGTTTCCTTTAGAACAGCCCATACATGACAAAAGTTCCCTAAACATGCTCTTTAATGAGGTAAACACCTGACATGATCGTCTAGCACAAATGAAAAACAACCGACACTCAATACAATATCCATGGAGTAGCTGAGGGCAGTAATATTGTGATTAATAAACGCATATTCTAAACCAAGGAAGTACCTGTGAAGGACTGCAGAAGTACTGTGAAGGACTGCGGGACCTGTGAAGGGCTGCAGAAGTACTGCAAGACTACTTCTTAAATAAACATGTTAACACAATAAAATTCGTACCATTATATTCCTTATTTAATGTTCTTTCCAAATGTCAAAGTCGCTATTCTGAAAATGCATTCCCCTCCCCTTATGGTCCTAGATGTAGCCCTAGTATATATGCAAACCTAAAAGAATACACTCAAGTAATGAGATTCTCACTTTATGCAGTGCATTATGTTTCTATTAGTCGAATTATCATGTTTGCTTCAAGTTTCCCTACCTTTTATTATCATTTCTAAATAAAATTTTTATCCAACATAATTTTATTGCAATCACTTGGGCCAAATGTTTTTTACATGTCAAGAATACAGCTGCCCATTAACAGACAGGTGACGCATAGCGAGACGAAAAACTTTTAAAAACTTTTTCGCATGCTGACCAAAGGTCTGCGTTGCGCAGGTGCCGATTTCCTGATTTATTGCATTTGGTCGGGAGTGCAGTGCGTAGTTGGGGCCAAATCATCAGACGTTTCCCTTGTTTTTTCCTCAGATTTCTCCAGGTACCCATTTAGAGCTGGGTCGACTCTGGCTGAGCTTACAGGGTCACACCATTGACCCCCGTTCCAAACCAAATAATCAGCGACACAAGGAATCGAACCCCTGACCTCAGGCTTTCAAGTCTGGAGCACTAACCACTCAGCTAGGACGGATCGAAGAAAAAATGAAGCCGTCCCAGCCTCCGTCGCCTAGAACGGAGACGAAAAACGAATAAATATATTATTTAGGACTGTATCTGGGACCATTGGAACAATAGGTTGCATTGTCAGTAAAGTTACTATGATATTTGGAAAGGGTATAACATAAGGAATCTAACGGTATTACTTCTATTTGATTAACATGCTCCCTTTAGAAGGGGTCATGCACTACAGCTTTGCCAAAGTACATATCATCAATATAAAATTATACTCCATTGAGAGAAAAAGACAATACGGTATTCATCAGGGCTTACTCAGAAGACGCCACCAGCCTATACGTGCTTCGCTGATTTGCATCTCTTATTCCAGCTTGGTGGTGCGCTGGTGCGCCTGCTATAATAATACAGTAGCCTAAATTACCAACAAAATGCTGCCGGATCAAAATCGTAATCAATTTTTAAGTAGCCAAAAATGATAAACATAAAAAAGATTACTAAAATAATCACACTACATCACACTATATGCACTATATACTATACTATACACCATATGATTCTACACTCTACATCAGCGGTCGGGGAACCGGGGTAAATTACCCCAAATGGGATAAAAATGAAACTCTTGTGAGTAAAAAGTATATATTTTTGATTTGCTATTATATAAACTTGTTAGTATTTTTTTCAACTTAAACAATTTAGCGACATATGCAGGCCACGCTACTTCACTCCCCATCACTAGAGTGTTCTCGAGTTAAATCTTTGCGCAGTAAAACATAGCCCCGGCTACCGGCTAAGTCCGTGCCATGCCGTCAAGATACTAATACATTGACGAGCCAGTTTTTCTAGTTAGTTGTTGAGAAGATCACCATTTTATCATTAATCATCAAGAAAGGTTACCCACAATTTGAAAATTTAATTCAATTATTTTAATTATTATTTTCTGTCTCTCTTCCTATGGCGGCAAATAGAAAAAGAACATACCAAGACGAATACCGTAATTACGGTTTTACACAAATAGAAGACAATGGTACAATGAAACCCCAGTGTGTTGTATATTTGAAGATACTGACTTCGGAATCTTTCAAAAAAAGTTGGTTGAAGAAATATTTAGATAATTTGCATTCACACCTGTCTTCAAAACCGCAAGAACACTTTGCAAATTTGGAAATATCTGTTAAAAGACAAAGATTGAATAGCAACTTATTTGGTACATTTGATCAGCGTTCAGTATCAAGGGTAGCCTGGTTAATTGCTCGAAATAAGAAACCATACACTATTGGTGAAGATTTGGTTAAACCAGCTGCTGTAAAAATGGTAGACATTAGGTGTGGTAAAAAAGAAGCAAAGAAACTGAATTCAGTGCCCTTGTTTGCGAGCACTGTGAAAGAACGAATTTCTGTATTAGCAGAAAATGTGAAGGAACAGGTTATTTTCGCATTAAAACAGGCTAAATGTTTTATTATTCAACTTGATGAGACAACTGACAACTGAGTAGTAATTCATAGGTTATGGTATATGTTCGCTACAAAGGTGCTGATAAGTTTCAAAAGGTTTGGCTGTTTTGTTCTCCTCTCGAGTTGAGATCCCGTGGAATTGATGTGTACAATAAAGTAAATGAATATTTCAATGCGCAAAGTTTAAACTGGGAAAACTGTATTTCTGTATCTTTGGATGGAGCTCCAGCTATGCTGGGTCATATAAATGGTTTTTCAGCTGTCGTAAAAGAAAAACCCAAAAATTGAATTTACTCAGTGATTGATCAGTCGCCAGGCCCTTATGGTCAAATATTAGAACCTACACTGGAAGTCGCCATGCATGATATCATAAAGATTGTAAATTTTATCAAGGGACATGCACTAAACACGCGGCTATTTCGTGAATTATGTCAGGACGGTGAAACTGAATCTATGGACCTACTTTATTATACAGAAGTAAGGCTCTCTCACAGAAATGTACTAAATCGAGTGTGGACTCTGAAAACTGAAGTCAAAATTTTTATGGTTGACCAAAAAAATAATCTCGCAGATAAGCTCAAAAACTTTTCCGGGTTTGCATATCTCGCATATTTAGCGGAAATTTTTGAGGGTATAAATATATTAAACACAGAATTGCAAGGAAAGAATACTAATCTAATTTCAGTGAGAGAAATAGTGTCAGCGTTTGGATTAAAGCTGCAATATTGGAGAAAAAAAAGTAGAACAGAACAAGATAGCTTCTTTTTCAAGGTTAGCTTTGTTTTTGGAAGATTGCAAAAAAATTACTTTTGCTGAAATCATTGTAAGATATCTTATCGAACTCAGAAAGTGGTTTTCAGATTACTTTCCAGATCTTGATTCACGTACTGTCAGATAGATTGTAGATCCTTTTAAATGCTAAATTGCTATGATACCAAAAGAACCTTCAGGTTTGGCAGAAGCTATTTTTGAAAGTCGATCTAATTCTGATGCACGTATTCAATTTGAGAGTAAACCTAACCGATCGTCTTTTTGGATGACAAAAGCTGCAAAAGCATTCAAAATTGCAAATAAAGAGGCGGTTAAAATATTGCTGCCAATCTTTGTATAAACAAGGCTTTTCCACTCTAATGAACATAAAAACGAAGAACAGAAATCGATTGATGTTTATTGATTTTTATGATGATAAATTATGTTTCAATTAAATTTTAGGTTATTGTATTCTTTTCCAAATTATCATGAGGGGCTATAATATGAAAGATGCTAGAAAGAGGCAGTTCTGTTTTTTTTGGCTCTTCACCATGGGGTAATTTCAACTTACATAAAAATATATTGGGGTAATGATTAAAAAAGTTCCCCGACTGCTGCTCTACACTATACTGCACATTATACACTAGATTCGTGAAAAATAAGAACTAGAAATTATACTGCAGACAAACAAGTAATAATATATATGATGAGCTGCGATGACAACTGACCTTCTGCATTGCTTCATCCTCCGTTTTCCTTCTTTTTTCAGTTTTATTACCATCAGGCTCAGAATTTTCTGCTTTGAGGGATGCTTCTTTAGCTTTCTCCCACTCAGCTTGCTTTTGGATGTAATGTGCCTGTGCTTTTCGCATGTTGGCAACAGCTTCTTGCATACGCTTCAACTCGCGACGCCAAGCTTCTTTTAAAAATTTTCGACACTTTTCGTGATCTGAACGACGACTTGTTAAAGGCTAAAACAATAATTTAAGTGAATTAGTGATGCAAGGGAAAAAGACAAACGAATTGACCAATCAACAAAGATAACTGACAAGTTATCTAGAGCGTCAACTTCATTTTTATGATGAAGCTGGCAAAGTAGGGTTAAAATCAATGACCAACTAACAGGGGCGTAATTTACTATAGGGCAGGGGGCCTGCCCCTCCCAGACCACAGGTTGCCCCTCCCCTAGCTAAAATTTAGTGTCTTCAAAAATATTGTCAGAGCTAAGATAAGCCTGCCTCAATCAAGCATCGGGTCAAGAAACGGGTCAGTTTTCTTTAGTTATCTTTGGCTTTATGGTATTATATGGCTCGTTTTTCAGTTTCCACAGTCTTTTTACTTCAATTAGGAGAATCGGCACCAACTTTGCCCACCCCAGGATTTTAATGAAATTATGCCACTGCCAATTAACCAATGACTGACTCCTTTGATTATGTTGGATTAAACTTGACTACCTAGGTGCAGTTGATTGGTCACTAATCTCAACCTGGTTAACAAATTCCGCCTAAAAAAGCTAATTGAACTTATTGAAGACTTGAGCACAAACATATGACACAAATACAATTTACTTGAGTACGTATACTGTTGAAAAAATCTCTGATATAATCGGTCAAATAAAAGCTTTTTGAGGCCACCCACATCCAACACGAAGTTTGGCACGGGTTTTGCAGATTAACGTTTTGAATACCTTGTTCAACACGGGGATTAGTCTTGTCAGATCCCGTGTTCGACCACGCTATTCTGGCTTTTCATCATTTTGAAGAAGCCATGTCTAACACGCTTGGAACTCGTAAGATGAAAACGCTTTAAAATTTGACTGGGTTAAACATGGAGAACCTAAAAACGATTTATGTCGAACCTGCTCGAAACAAGCTTCGAACCTGGTGCCTCAAAACACAACTTACGGTGCAGTATCGGAAAAATTAAACGTTGCAATTTTTTGTTTTGTTCTTCTTCTGCTATAGTATTGATGGTACTGTTGCGCTCAATGGTACACGCCGCTATAGACTCTATTTAGGAAACTAGTCAAACGGGAGAGACAGATACCCGGCTAAAATGGTTTATGAAACAAATTTAGGCTATATATTTGCTCATTAGAGGGGGGAGGGGGGTAAAGCATAGCATATATTAAATACGGAACCTAACCTAACCTAATCGGTACTCTTGAATTATGCGGGCGTTTCTAAAAAAGTCAAGTTTAATCAATGCTAATGAAATAGAATAAAATGGGATGAATATATAATAGTTTGGAAACAAATTTGGGGTATATATTTGCACATTACGGGTGGGGGAGGGGATAAAGCATAGCAAATATTAAATACGTAACCTAACCTAGGTACCCCCCCCCCTAAACCCCCAAAAAACACAGTTTAATATCGTATACGCAATGTAAACCACGCTATCATTGCCTAGTCTATAGCGGTAAACATGTCAAAAAACGGGTTTTATCATTGCCTACTCTATAGTAGTTAACCCGAGAGGCCCGCATAATGCAAGAGTACCACCTAATCTAACCTAACCTAGCCTAGGTACCTTCCCCCCTAAACCCCAAAAAACAACAGTTTAAATATTATAAATTCAATGAGAAACCCCACTGCTTTGCGATCCAATTTACATAAGCAATTACCCGCTTTATGGGTCTCCATGCTAAATTGCTATAGAGTCTATAGCGGTGTGTACCATTAAGCGCAACAGTACCGTTTTACAATTATGTTTTGTGCTGAAAACTGTAAAGATAAGCTATGTTTTTTTGTGTTTAGGTTTCTTTTTATCAACTACTTGATAATGTTGCTATAAACAATAAGCTTTCTTAGGAAGAAAAGAAGATAAAGAAAACAGGGGTAACATGTGAGAGCTACCCATGGAAAATGTGATTTTTCTTGTTGTTCAAGGCGGAGAATGGTAAGCGTCCAGTCAAAGAGTTTTTGACCATTGCGATTTCAATGATAAACTTTGCTCTTCAACCAGATGTCATCTTTTTGGGTTTCAAGCCATTTTTGAAATTCTCGAAAAAAAGTGGTGATTACTGACTACTGTTCAGTGGTCTAATTGAAAAATTTCAAAATTGCGTCACGCTGGAAATATTTTTCACGATGCAGTTTTCTCAAAAAACCATTTATTTATTTTGCTGGTACTTCCGCATTATCCGGGCCGCTCTAAAAAGTCAATTTTGTTTAATGCTAATAAAACAAAATAAAATAGGATGAATATATAATAGTTTAGAAACAAATTTCGGCTATATATTTGCACATTAGGGGGGGGGAGGGGTAAAGCATTGCATATGTTGACGTAACCTGACCTAACCTAACCTAGGTACCTTTCCCCTCCCCCTAAAATCCAAAAAACCACAGTTTAATATCGTATACGCAATGCAAGCAAAGCTATCATTGCCTGGTCTACAGCGGTTATTATGTCAAAAACGGGTTTAATCATTGCCTTCTCTATCAAGGAGGCACACTTGTGCCTCTATAAAGAGGCGACCCACCACAATGTTAAGCGATTTCAGGTCCTAGAGGTCGCAGAGAGACGGCGGTGATCGCATTTTGTAGCCGAGACTTAAACTAAGAAACGTGCAAAAGTTCATCTTCCTCCAACTTTCACGGGGTAAACTGGGCCGGAGATTTCGACCCTCGCACCACATTCTCCTGTTAACTTCGTACGATTCGGCTTAAATTCAAAGGCTAGGCTTTTATATGACCCGGAAGCTTATTTTCGAAACTTCAGTTCAATCCGATTACTACTTTTTTGTTTTCAAAAAACCAAATATAGCCACTTAACATTCATTTCTCTTTTTTTTTCTTATCCACGGCTACAGGCCACAGTTGGCAACGGATCCGGGTGAATGAGGACTAATTCGAAGCAGAATTTGACTTGTTAGGGCCTTTTGATATTTTCAGACCAAAAAAATTATCCCCCGAATTTACATGTACGAAAAACCTCGTTTTCCTATAATAGCCCATGTTAATTTTTCCCACCACAATCCCCCTTTAACGTTGTCTGATCAGGCTGAAATTTAGAGGATAAGCTTTCCTGGAGCCTGGGAGCTTATCCTCGAAATTTTAGCTCAATGTGATCACTCCTTCCCTGTTTTCCAAAAACCAAATATCAAGTTTTGTGTGGATTTGCTTGCGTCAAAAATAGATTCCCCTTACTAAAAAACAATTACAATTGTGTCTCTTTAGTGCAGCGGTCAAGACTCCTGACTGTCAGGCGGAAAACCCGGGTTCGATTTACGGTCAGAGGAAATTTTTCATATACTGAATTTAAATTTTAAAAAAGAAACTCAGTTTCTTTTTTATATTATTTGAAAAAACTACGTTTTCTAAAGAGTTAAAGAGGCTGAGTTACAAGGTAGAACCTTAAAACGTACAGGGATTAGGAGGCACAGTTGGGGGGCTGCCGCCCCCCAAATCCCCCACTTTCGCAGCCTTTAAATAAAAAAAAAGTTTTTTAAACTGAAAGTAAGGAGCGACATTAAATCTTAAAACGAACAGAAATTATTCCGTATATGAAAGGGGCTGTGCCCTCCTCAACGCCTCGCTCTTTACGCTAAAGTTTGACTTTCTCACAACTCTTTTTTTAAACAATAAAAACTTTAGCGTAAAGAGCGAGGCGTTGAGGAGGGCACAGCCCCTTTCATATACGGAATAATTTCTGTTCGTTTTAAGATTTAATGTCGCTCCTTACTTTCAGTTTAAAAAACTTTTTTTTATTTAAAGGCTGCGAAAGGGGGGGTTTGGGGGGCGGCAGCCCCCCCCCCGACTGTGCCTCCTAATCCCTGTACGTTTTAAGGTTCTACCTTGTAACTCAGCCTCTTTAACTCTTTAGAAAACGTAGTTTTTTTCAAATAATATTGATTAAGCCGAGAGGCCCTGATAATGCGAAAGTATCATTTTGCCTATACTGGGCTGCTGTTCTCTCTTTACTAGGTTATAGCCACTGTTGCACTGATACAATGACTGAAACCATTCTCGAAAAAGTGTAATGATGACTCTCCGGTGACAGCGTCTGCTAAAAAGTCATCCCATATGGAGGGATTTTTTATTCCTCTTTAGTAAAATGCTCCTTTTCAAGAAGTTACAATCTCTCGACAATTGCAACCCACAGATCTATAGTTAAAGATGAATCAATAGTGAAGATTCTCATTGACCTTCTGTCAATGTGCCTGCATATAGATCCTTATTTTACCGAAATGCTGGTAAGGCATTTCGGTAATAGCCAACACTTGGAGCTATTTAGAAGGAAACATGTTATGAAAACAATTCCTACCTCATAATATGCAGAAAAAGTATATTTTGTAGGTACTTTGAATATATTTTACCCCCCACCCCCTAACGTGCAAATATGTAACCCAAGTTATATTTTCCTCATGTGTTTTTTCGCTTCTTGTTTTCGCAAGAATTGATTCAATTTATGGATACACGGGCTGAAACAAGAGTGACACATGGCAAAATACATGGGAAATATATAATTAGGGCTATGTATGGTAACGGTATGGAATAACAGTTCTTCAGAAGGAGACCTGCTAGAAAAAAGAAAACACTTTAAGATTGCTACTTTTACGTCCATTTTTGTGTATTTGTTCGTGTTTTGACAACTCATCCTCAGCCCCTCCCCTCTCTATTAGTCTATAGTCGAAAGTTATGTAAGAAAAAAAAAACATAATAATTGATGAAAACTGATCCAAAAAGAGAGAAGAATGGGAAAAACTAGAGAATGTTAGTCATTGATACTTGCTTCATATTATAAAGAAAAATCCCATCATTTTTTAATTATATTTTTATATATAGCCTAGGACTAAATGACACCATTAGAGGGGGGCTGAAGATGAATTGTCAAAAATGTGAAAAAAAACATAAAATGAACATAAAAGTAGCGATTTAAGAATGTTTCTCTTTTTGTTCTAACATCTCTCGTCCTGGAGAGCCACTATTCTAGATATTTACCAAATAAATTTTAACAAATTAAACTACAACTTACTGATTTATGGTTAAATATGAGTCACTAGTTTTAGTTTCAAAATTCTCGTGTGACTTCGGTTTAAGTGTGTATAGCATGCCTCCCCCTTGATTAGCATCTCTGACGGCATTTCTAGTATCAAACAAGCATGAGCAGATGTGTCCCTCAGGTTGAATCAAGACAGATTTATAGTTGTTAGCTAATGAAACCGTTAATTTATATAGCAACTCACTAGCTCATAGTATCCCATAGTTATACACGATCAACTTTTTTCTAGAGAACTTTTATTTCAATATGCTCGTCTGACTCTTGTTTATAGACTGGTCCGTTCCTAGAGCTGACATAAACATTAAACTCGTTTCTTGGGAAGTTCCATCGAACCAGATCCAGGAGCAAAAATATCGGGGAAACAAATGACCTAAGTCACGATTAATGTCTGAAATTTTCCTGGCTGATGGTAACAGTTGAGTTTCTTTGCCGAATTTTTTGGGTTTACCCAGTTTTTAAGAAATTATCCTTGAACTTCTTCGAACTGGTGATTCAAATAAAAATAGTTCAAGGCCAATAGAAAACAGTACAAAAGAGTAAAGTAGAACAAACAATGCTTAAATTCTTAGTCTTAATGGAGGATCAGACGGATGTAAAAAGGATGTTATAAATGGGTTTGTGGAGGCCTGTAAGAACTTTGGAAGCAGGAAAACAATTTTTAGTGCCACAAGTAGGCTACCTTTTTTTTTTACCGAATTTTATTGACGTTTACATTTTTGCATTTTTGCCTGCCTTACACAGATAGTTCGCAACAGCCTTCTTATTACGCATATCTGGGGCATGAGCGTCGAAAGGTAATTCCCCAGGAGGAGGGGTGGGGAGGAAGTAAAACCAGGAGCTTTGATTTTACCAAGGTTCAAGTAGAAATAATTATCATTTTCCTTTTTTTATATGTTTGTAGTGTATTCCTGTTTCTTAAGGTGAGGTATTGTCCCCTCCCCCACCTCTACTAGTGCCCACGGTATTATAGTTAAATGTTTAATTATTAGTTTTGCTTATTTACTTATAAGGTTTATTTATTTACCAGGCAGGAACAGAGGAACCAGTTATTTGTTTACTTTGTTGGCTTAAGATGTTTAACAAATAAGAAACTATCAGACGAAATTTAACATTTTTTTTAAGTGGCTTGAAATTTTACACAGGAGGTTCTTAACCTGTAGTGGGGTTATTGTTACCTCCAGAAATAAGGAACATTGTAATTGGCTTACGAAAATAAGTCGTAGATTATTATAAGCAGTATAAGCAGCAATATTAGAAGTCCAATTTTTCCCATGGAGTCTTGGGAAAACATTCACTATCCACTATTCCTTCTTCAATCACTATTCAATATTCCTTCTTCAATCATTATTCACTATTTCTTCTAAGAATCTATTAAAACTATTCCTTCTAAAACAATCACTATTCCTTCTTCGGTTCTATTCTCCCAATGAGTATGTTTATAGGTATTTTTAATTTCTTGGTTTATTTATTGTTCAGAATGTGGAACTATATTTTTAATTATGTCACAAAACACTTTGAACACCGAATCCTGGCTTTAGAAGAAAGTATCAGAAAATAGTGGTACCGTGGGCCCTCCTTTAGGGCCGATCAAAACACTTTGAACACCGGTGTTCAAAACACTTTGAACACCGAATCCTGTCTTTAGAAGAAAGTATCAGAAAATAGTGGTACCGTGGGCCATCCTTTACATCCGATCATCCTTTAGGGCCAAGGCGAAAGAATGTAACTAAGCTTTTTTTTTACTCCTTCTTCTCAAAATTTGGTGAAAAAGAAGATAGTGAAGTTAAGATTTTCAGGGATATTCCATGCTCCTACGTCCCTTCCACCATCAGAAGCAATGAAATATGTACTTTTTCTGAAGAACTTATAGGGGAATATGTAATATAGCATCCACTAAGATATCTTTGACCCCATTGGGAATGCTGTTGTTTTCAAGGTTTGGCTCTCTCACTATGAGACCTTCGCTTAATGAAAAATTTCCATAGTGCTAATTTTTTTTTCAAATTTTAAATAAACTATGATTTTTTCAGCAAAAAAGGAATAATTCAGATTGTACGAACAGATTGCAGGGAATTTATGCATCTCATAAGAAGTGCTGCTAGCTCTAGAGCTAGCAGCACTAGAGGTGATGTGCTGATTGTAAACATTCTGGTGACTCGAAAACTTTTCATTCTTTTTACTGGCTTAAATTAGTGGCTGCACTGAGCAAATCATAGTCCATAATCGCCGAAAAAGAAAAAAAATCAGGTTTTTGAGAAACTACCAAGTAGCAATTATTTCCCATGCAATTTTATTTTGAAATCAGGTATTTTCATTCTATTCAACAGAATAATAATTTTGAAAATCTTCCGAGTACAAGATGCGTGGGCAGAAAATCGTAACATTTTATCGCAAAATGCTGCGTTTGGGACCGCACCGTTGACTAATAAAGGCTTTATAAAAGAACAAAAACCGTTCCTTTTGCGAAACAAATTTTCTTGAGGAAAAAACGACTCTCTTTGTATACTTGAAGTTTTGATAGAGTCAATATTGGATTACACGAGCATACTGTACCAACGTATATTCAAGTGAGAGATTCTTCCTGCCGATTCATCCTGTTTCCATATTCCCTGGCAACCCCCTCGCCATTACTAAAGAATACATAATTCCAATTCCTTATCCGAAGAGACATAGACGTACACACAAGCTGAGTATGCCCTTGTTTTAAAAAATGCAATAAAAAGTTGAGAATTAATAACATTCATACCTCGGAATTTTTTCTCAAAGATTTCATTAAAGTAAAGCGACCAATCTCTTGTTCGGATGGTTACACAACAACATATGCTTGTTTCAGCAAGAACGATATTACCCATTACCGCTGTGTGTGCACACAGGCTAAATTTTCGGGGACATTAGGGGCTCTTAGTCAGAAAGTACAAAATTCAGAAAATCTGTATCTTAAGGCTTATGTTTTCGAATTTTTCGGAAAAGACACTATGAACTAGTAGACCCTATGAACGATTAGACTCTATGAACAAAGAGACCTTATGAACCAAGTGACCCAATGAATAGATACAAATCTATGAACGAAGAGACCTTATGAACCAAGTCACCCAACGAATAGATACAAATCTATGAACGAAGAGACCTTGTAAATGGAGAGGCCCTATGAATTATCATGAGCCAACCTTTTATCCTTCTTTGCACAGGGTTGTGAAGTCAAGTTTAAGAAGGCCTAGCTACCTTCAAGATCGACAAACACCTACAAAAATTAAGTTCAGCTAACATCGTTACTAGCACCTCTTTGGCCTTTGTGGGCTAGGGTTGTCATATTACATTCCACTGTCTCAGTTTCCCCCAAAAACAAATAAATATATTGTTTTCCTGACTGAATTTCAAAAATGGTATAATTTAAATCCTATTTTTACGAATCTGTTCTCCTAGCCATTGGTTGAATTTGTCGAGCTTCAAATGGCTTCTTTTGGTGGTGAGTGTGCCAACAACTCATATTCAGAGTCATTCCTAGAGTTGGCGGTGCCCGGGGAAAAAGTTATTACAGCGCCCTCTCCCGGCTCGAATATAAGTGAAAATAGCCCGATCCAAGCGTCTAATGATTAAAAAACTGAATTGGTCACTTTTAGTCATAGTTTTTATAGGGACGCAGGCGGGACAGGGGGAAGGGGACTGCCCCCTCCCCAAATCCTAATTTTTCCAATTTTCTGGGCATTTATTATTCAAATTATCCAACAGGTTTGTTTTTTTATACATTAACCACCCTCCCCCCCCCCCCCAAAAAAAAGAATCCTGGGTATTTGCCTGGTTTTGTCACATCAGTAAATATTATGAGATAAGTAAACATTTGTGTGACAGATTTCCAATACGTGTAGCAATATTCTAGAAAGACATGAGGAGGTAAATTTTGTAGCTGATAACATAATTTAGCTAGGATGAAAGTTAATACATCACTTGGTACATTTTTTTTTTTAATTTTCTTTCATAGAAATAATGTTTATAAGAAAAAGCTGTTTCATGAGGAAATTTCACTCTTTGGGGCTGATTCAGGAATGGTAATTTTTATTTTCTTTAATCTTAATGGTGAAACGTTATTGTGAGAATAGATCTGCAAGAATTTTCAAAATTTTCAAGAATTTTCAAAACGAGCCAGAAACCCCTAAGAAAATGACGTCAGTTTTGCTGTGATGTAATTTTTAAGGGTCTCAGGTTTTTTTTTTAATTCCTGCAAATTTGTTTTTATAATAACAGTTTAGTATTAAGCCCAAAGGAAATAATAATTACCATTCCTGAATCGCTCATGGCTGGTCCCGTCCAGAGGCAGACCCCGGACCAGGTGGAAAGATAGTCTCAATAAATTCCTGGATATGTCCAACATTGCTGTCGACGAGGCCCCAATCTTAGCACCAAACCGGTCAACCTGAAGGAGCAGAGTTGCGACGCTCCTGCAACGCGGCAGGAGCCTTAAGTCAAAGTAGGGCATTCCTGAATCAGTACAAATGGCAATTTTTTCTCACTGGAAAGTTCGGAGTAGTTTTAGGAACATGTTTTGAACTTCTGGTTACTATGAACTGTCTCGCCTTTTGGCCCTATTAAGAGTAATATCCCCACACCTGAAATTGATATTTTGGCAAGACCCGAGGACACTAAACCAAAACAAGACCAAGTAGATTCTACTCTGATAAAAAATTCTCTATTTTAAGAACTCTGCAAGAACTGCTGAATGGTTTATTTCAATGACTGAATAGCGAATATAAGCACCAGGGCCGTATCCAGGATTTTCGTATCCAGCACCAGGGCCGTATCCGTATCCAGGGCCGTATCAGGCGGGCAAGGATTTTTTGGGAGGGAGGGGATGTTACAGAAAAAAGTTTAAAAAAACGCATACAAAATTTGTTAATATGCATTTTGTTATGTTTTCACGAGTCAGACAAACATTTCAGAAGGGAGGGTATTTTTCGCGGGCGGGTATTTTCCACACAGGGTGGGCTTTTTCCGGGGGAGAATATTTTCCGGAGGAATATTTTCCACGTAGGGGGGGGGGTTCCGGGAGGGGGTTACCGGGGGATATTTTCCGGAGGTATTTTTCCGCGGGGGGATGTTTTCCGCGGGGGTAGTTTCCAGGGAGGGGTTAGTCACTGGGGGGGGGGAGGGGGTAAACGCCTAGAACCGAAATATCTGAGCCTTATCAAATTTCTTAATCAAAGTTCCAGAAACTTGTCATGGTGTTAAGCCATTTCTGGCTGATGCACTTTTGAATTCTTCTCATCAACACCACCGTATCTGTTAGTAAGACTCCTAGAGGCTTAGGTCTAAATGCCCCAGCTGTGGTCATGCCAGAGTCAGCTTCGTCCTGGTCATGATATTAAGCCAGTACTAGCTGATGCGCTTTTTAATGCTTCTCGTCAATCCCACCGAGCCTGCAACCGTAAGATTCCTATTCGGCCAGGCATGAATGCCCACCTACATTTATGCCTGAGGTAGTCTCTTCCTGGCCCCAATGTAAAGCCAGCCCTGGCTAACATACTTTCGATACCCCTCATCATTCCCGCAGTGCCTGAACTATTAAGAATCAAAAGCTCGGCCAAAGTGTCTCAGCTGCGTTCAAGCCTGGGTCATCCTCATCCTGGTAGCAAATTTAAGCCACCTCTGGCATATACAGTTTTGAAACTTCCTCATCAGCACCACCGTGCCTGAAGCAGTAATATTTCTTGAAATTTAGGCATTAATGCCCACCTATGTCCATGCCTGAGTCAGCCCCATCCTGACTGCTACCTCTTGTTGATTCACTTTTGAATCCTCCTTATCGATCCCACCGTGTCTGCATAATAACATTCAAGGGCTTTATGCCTAAATGTCTACATGCGTTCTTGCCCGAGTCAACCTGTTCCAGGAGTCTGGAAAAGGGTGTTCAACTATGAATTAGAATGAATATGTGAAACATATAGACTTTTATTCTTTATTTAAGGGTACAGGAAAGAAAGTCCCATATATTTATGTTATTTTTTATGGTTTCATCTTAGCCTAAGCTGGCACATCGAGGCTCTTTCTTTTTTCTAACTCGGCTCGTTTGTTGATTTACTATAGGAACTTTATCTACCTACATCCTAGTGTTATGTCCTAGTCGTGTCGTTAACGATACACATTCTATACAGACTCAAACCAACTCGTTTGCGCAAATATTTGTAAAGCAATGTTTTTAAAATTATCCTCAAACTATTTTCTGTTTAAAATACATAACAGATGTCCTGAAACTTGAATGGCAAAAGCTTTTCACCAATTCCTTTCAATTTGTCTTCCCCTAAAGTAAATATTCCCATGTACGCCTTAAAAGCTGATTCCCATCTAAGTTCTTACAAAAGTTTTCATTATATCAATATAGAAATATCTTAACAACAGATAAGTCGATCAATAACATGTTCTGCGTATGAAGATATATGTTAGTATTGTGACGTAGAAGATTTCTCGAGCAGGGAGAAAGTTGTCTTAGATGATGAGGAAATCAAAGCAGATGACGTCCTGAGCTCGTAAGAGAAAAGAAATGACGCAGAAGTTGAGGGGTCTAAGACTCAAGTCCCTCATTCTTCCGAAACACGAAGCACAAATAGGAATTTTTTAGAAAAGTTTACTAATTTTCGACTCGGTTTTCGACTAATTTTACTAATTTTTAATAAGGTTTTGCCAATTTTCGACTCGGTCAAAAATTTCGGGGGGGGGGGGGGTAGGAAATAGGAATTTTGAGGCAAAGTAATATCGATGTCATCGTCATCGATGAAAACAGAACGCCTTGGGCAGTTTTGCCTTTAACATTATAAACTTTTATGCCAAATAAAAGTTGTGACAAATAAAAGTGTGATTATACAGTTGTGACAAACAGTAGACATTCAAGATTGTGTTCACAAGCCTAATACTAAGAATATAAAAACACTTTTGCCCCCCCCCCCCTAGACCCTTCTATCTACCTTAGTTCTACCCTAAGATGGACGAATGGATGATAGACTATCTATCCAAGTAAAATGACATCATTATTATATAGTCCCAAACAGGTCTATGCCATCTTTGTCTCTCACTAAGTCTTTTTCGCTGTCTTTTTTGGCTTTTTCTCCAATTAAATAAAAAAAAACAAGTTTTGTCAACTGAAAGTAAGGAGCAACATTAAAAATTAAAATAAACAGAAATTATTACGTATATGAGGGGGTTCGCCTCTTCAATGCATCACTCTTCAAACTTAATTTCAAAGTTTGTTCAAATTTTTTAAGAATGACTCCTGAGTCAAAAAACCCTTTAATTAGAATAGATAGCTCTTTTGAAAGTACTAAAAAAAAACTTTAGCGTAAAGAGCGAGTTATTGACTAGGGGACGAACTCCCTCATACACGTAATAATTTCTGTTCGTTTTGAGTTTCAATGCTGCCCCTTACTTTCAGTTGAAAAAAAAAATCTATTTAATTTCTGATCGTTTTTAAATAATGCTGGGAAATCCGGCACCTCCTTCATAGAAATGTCTCTTCCCCCATGAAAAAATCCTCCATGGAAAAATCCTGCTACTTAGTCTTCTCCCCCGACCCCTCCTCCCAACCAGAACAAATCCCTCCTGAAAACGTCTGTATACTTCCCAATAATCAATACTATATTAAACAATGGGCTAAGTTCATAAAAATTTCCATTAAAAGTTCCTCCATGGAAAGTTCCTCCCACGTAACCCCCTTCCATTGAACCTCCCCCACAAGATAAAATCCCCCGGAAAAGTATGTATACTTCCCAATAACCAATACTATTAGCACAGGCAAAGTAGCCAAAAATATGGGTCGACCCCAAACAAATTGCAACAGAAATTATTTTTATACCATATTATAGACAAAAAAACCTTAACAACATATCCAAAGTTGCACATTCTAGGTCGACTCAAAACTAGTTTTTTTTTGCTTTTCGTGTCAATTTTTCAGTTTTCCTAAAAAAATGAACTATCGGTAAATGTTCGTTTTTCTGTATACGAAGTACCGTCCTGTAAAATGAAGAGCTGAGCCCGAAAATGAAAGCAAATTTGATGTACAATGCACCAGAAAAAAGTTTCATAATCATCAATATGTGATTTTACACTTCACATCGTTGTGACCTCTTTTTCACCATACTATCAGAAGGCAACTATTCTGACATAAAATGATGAGCTGAGCCACAAAATCAAATTAACCTGATGTAATATCTACTATAAAACAGGTTTCATATTCATCAATATGCAATTTTTTATTTCCAGTTAACGCTTAATGTTAAAAGATCAGAAGTCAACTACGCCACCTTGATGACGTTCGTATGTAGTAAATAATATCAACGTTTCGTCCCATGGTTTTTCCAAGTGATCTCCCGGATAAAGCCGCAAGCTAAAAAGTCACAATTGAAAATTACCCCGAGTAATTATTTATTGAGTCACGTTAATGCACGGTTTTGATATCTTGCCATCTATAGATACAAAAAATTCGATGTATCTGCCACCTAACAATCTAAAAAAGTTTCACTTCGAATGTTCTCCTTTCCCATTGACTTGATATTTAAAGGTAAGAGATCATTTTTGCTCGTTTCATCATTTCAACCGAAGATCTACAGTCTGAATTGGTAAACTAATGTATCCGACCGTACGTAGTAAAATTGTTGGAAATTGATGTTGGAAAATGATGGCAACCTGATTTTAATTCAAAAATCAACGGAAACTGTGATAGCATTGCCAATATGTTTCCAGTATATGTTCGCTTATTTTTTACTGATTTTTCACCCACTTTTTTATATTGGTTTAATCAAATAACGAAAGAAAGTATAGGATGGTTAGACTACGTTTTACGGACGAAGAACGCTATGTTGGCAAAAATAGTGCCGTTTAGCAATCCTGTTGGGGTAAACTAAAAAAGGGTGTTCTCGAATGGAGTTGGAAAGATGTCTTAAGAGAAACCATAAAGGAAGTACAAAGTTCATGGGTGGAAAGTAAAGTGAAGGCCTGAACAGATAAGGGCGGAGGAGGATAATGCACAGCTATGTTAGTTTCAGTTTTCAGGTGTCAGGGAGCAGCAATAAGTTTTCAGTTGTAGCATTATTATAAGGGTCTGTAAGTCGAGTCAAGGCTCTGCCGACAAAGCCCCAATGCCTCTGCACCAAAACAAACTTGTTAGTGGGGGAGACTAATTTTTAGTTTTCTCATCATCACCATATATTTTGCCAATTGTCGGACATTACCGTTTCTAATTATGTCCACCAGCTTAACGTCCAGTTTATGAAATACCTCCAGCTGGTATCTATTCCCGGCCCAACATTCTTCTATTCGAAGCCTTCTCATTTTCACGAGGATCCTACCTTTTGAGAAATTGATGAATCAACTCTTCCTATGCCGGTAAGATGATTAAGAAAAATTCCAATAAGGGTAATGGTTAATACTAGTACAAGCAGTATTTTCGCAAATTCTGATGATAGTAGGGTGTATTACCAAAAATTAAAAATAAGCAGTTCATTTTTCGATGAATATACCAACTAAATCCAAAATTGAAGCCTAGAGGCGCCCTAATATTTCCTACATAAAATAGTGGATAATAAGTGTATTATTATTTGCCTCTCGCGTGGAAAATAGGTTTCTAGGAAGAAATTACGAGCCATAAACTTATCAAAGAAAGAACATACGCAGTAGAGTTTGTCACTCGTGTCAAATAGTATATTAGATATGAAATAGGCTAGTATTTCAACACCCTGTTATACATAGAAACTTTCCAGCACATAAGGGACAGGTTAATTATGTCCTTGTGCATCGAAGGAGATAGGGAAGACTTTTCCAATTATTAAGAAATAAGCTCAATATGCAAATCTTCACTTTTACGGGCACATCTCATATTGGGCCCGTATCCAAAGTATTAAGCCCGTGACCCCGATAATTCCAAGGTTTTTGTGATTCTCTCCACAATTTTGTTTCCATATGATTTCTATATATTTTTTAAGCCTAGCCTACTCCTCCTTTGCAAAACTAAAATTAAATGTATCTGCCCACCTCTTATGTTGAGAAAATCGAATTGTTCGAGAGAGATTAAAAACTGTTTTATTTTGAGTATTTGACAAAAGTATTAAAAGTATTGAGTTTTTATTCAATATATTGTCAGCATTTCATTTATTATAAAATAGAGAGGTTTTTTTTTTCATTCGTACACGGAAATATGAATATTTTTGGTTGCAGCTGGAAGACTCGAATTCAAAAATAATATTGAATATATCTACAAAATCCATAGAAAAAGCTTATGATATGTAAAATGAAACGATTTTCTTATAGTATTACCTTATTAAGTAAAATACTAGCACAGAGTTAGTAGTTGCTACGCATTGTTCTCGAAAATTATTTAAATTTGACAGATATCAAATGCATCCATTTCTTCTAGGCTCCAGACAAAGAGTTATTATGTCGGCTTTCGACAAAATATCTGACCACCTCGCTCAGGAAAATCAGATGGACAAACAAATTTTTCAGTCAAAATCTTGCATAAGCAATAGAGGAGCATGATTTCCGGTTCTTAAAAGTAGTTTTCTCAAGTAGAAGTAAAACGGCCTCTGAAAAGAGGTATCCAAAATAGCATACACTCAGTAAAACCTCACATAAGCGACAATGAAACAGGTTGTTTATTGCTGTTTGAGGTTGCTCAAGAAAATGTCTAAAATAGAAAACAGCTGTGAGTGCAGAAACGGTTTCCAAAATAACATACAGGACCCTACACAAGCAATAATTGGGCATGTTGTTTGTTGTAGCTCAGGCGCTTTCTCACAACAGAATAAATGGGAAACGGCTATGAATGCAAAAGATATCCCCAAAACAGTATACGCTCAGCAAAAACCTTCCTCAGAAAGTGCGTAAATGGAAAACGGCTATGAATGCAGAGGAGGTTTCCAAAATAGCATGTGTTCATCAAAAAGCTCACATGAGCGACAATGGAACCAGTTTTTATTGCTCAAATTTTTCTCGGAAAATGCATAAGTGGAAAACGGTCATGAATACAGAAGAGGTTTTTAAAATAGCATATGCTAATCAAAAACCTTAAACAAGTGATAATGGAATAAGATTTTTGTTATTCAGAAGTTTTATCAGAAAATGAGTAAATGGAAAACGGCTGTGAATGTAAACGAGGTTTCCAAAATAGCAAACGCTCATCAAAAACCTTAGATTAGCGACAATGGAACCAGTTTTTGTTGTTGAGAAGTTTCCTAAGAAAATGCGTAAATGGAAAACGGCTTTGAATATCAAAGAGGTTTCCAAAATAGCAAACACTTATCAAAAACCTTATATTAGCAATAATGGAACCAGTTGTTGTTGTTCAGAAGTTTCCTCAGAAAGAGCGTAAATGGAAAACAGCTATGAATGCAGAGGTTTCCAAAATAGTATACGCACAACAAAAATCTCACACGAGCTACAATGGAATCAATTCTTGTTGTTCAAAAGTTCCCTCGGAAAATGCGAGAAATTAAGAGGTTTTTAAAATAGCACATGCTAATCGAAAACCTTACAGAAGCGATAATGGAACAGATTGTTTGCTTTTATTCAGAAGTTTTCTCAGAAATTGCGCAACCCTCTTCCTCATCTATGTGAACGACCTCTACCGACTCTTTAACACCCCAATTACCAAGATGTGTTGTGGATTGTTTCACACATTTTACTTTCAGACTTCATTGGCGTTCACATCTGATAATCGAGAAGAATGTGTGAAATTTGCAGAT
Source organism: Artemia sp. Qi Xiang Cuo (assembly GCF_049724085.1). Taxonomy (NCBI): domain Eukaryota; kingdom Metazoa; phylum Arthropoda; class Branchiopoda; order Anostraca; family Artemiidae; genus Artemia; species Artemia sp. Qi Xiang Cuo. Next base: position 10,462,488 of record NC_142809.1, read on the forward strand.
AATACTACTCTAGGTTCTGCAGCTCTGGATGAATCATCCCTTATTCGAAGCTTCAAGCAATGACTGAGAAAATACTCAATTGGTTTTATGTAAATCAAGTAGCTTTAAATGTAAAAAAGTCATACCTTCTTATGTTTTTTCTCGTACAGGTATGAGCTGCCCCACAATAACTGAGCTTCGTACGCCAAGAGGCTCCATAAGTCGTTCCCCGGATCGATATGTACGATTTCTGGCAGTTCTTCTAGATGAAACGTTATGGTTTAAGTGGCATATTCAGGTAACAAGAGTGAAAATTTCCCGTGGACTTGGGATCATCCGTAGCCTAAATTAAAGCGATTATTTCCTTTTCCTATCATCCATCTTTTATATTTCTTTTACATTTATCCTTATATATTCGTTTATGTGGATGTCTATATTTCCTTCTGTACTTGCTTCTGTTCATCATTTTCATGACAAAGCGGTAAGAGTATTTAAGTCGACTACACACACTCCTGTTAATCTCCTAAAGATGAAGGATATTTATATTATTTGTCTGTCTTCGTTGGTGTATCAATACTTCTACGGAGATATCCCATTTTGTTTTTCTGGACTACTTAAACTTGTAAGGAAAGTAAATTTATACACAGTTCGTAACTGGGAGGATATGACGATTCCGGCTATTCCTCGGTTCCTTGAGATTTTGGTCTGGCCGTGACTGTTGGGCGTACTTAGAACTTTGTTTCTGCTGATATCCTGCAGTCAAGAACATTTGGTTCATTTAAGAGACAGATGAAAATTTTTTATTAAGGGTAAATATTAAATAAGTTTTGGTTGTTTTAGGATTTTTATATTTTTGGGTTGTTGGTTTGCTAGCGCAGGATCCTCGATGACGTAGATTTTTTTTCAAATAGGAGGATCGCCGTTTAGTGTGGACTATCGGTGAATTGATTTCTTTTCCTTATAGTTCTATATTTAGGCGTTGTTTAATATAGATATGCCAAGTTTCAACATTATTTATCTATTACAAGTATTTCATCATATAACGGGCCATTGATCCCTTTGGGATATTGTTTTTTGTTAATGTTATTATATGGCAATAAATGGAACTTGAACTTGAAAAACGGCAATGAATACAAAAAGAGATTCCCTAAATAGCATACACTCAGCAAACACCTCGCACCAGCTATAATCGAATAAAGTTATTCATTGTTGTTGGGAGGTTTTCTCAGAAAATATGTAAATAGAAAATAGAAAATGGCTGAGAATTCAGAAGAAGTTCCTGAAATTGCATACGCTCACCGAAAACCTCACACAAGCGACGATGGAACCAGTTTTGTTGGTCAAAAGTTTCCTCAGAAAATGCGCAAGTGGAAAACGGCCGTGAATGCAGAAGAGGCTTCTAAAATAGCACATACTAATCAAAAACCTTACACAAGCGGTAATGAAACAAGTTGTTTGGTGTTATTCAGAAGTTTTCTCAGAAAATGCGTAAAGGGAAAACGGCTATGAATACAAAAAGAGATTCCTGAAATAGTATACCCTCTGCAAAAACCTCGCATCAGCGATAATCGAATAAAGCTGTTCATTGTTGTTGGGAAGTTTTCTCAGGAAATATGTAAATAGAACATGGCCATGAATCCAGAAGAGGTTTATGAAATATCACACACTGAGCACGTGGAAACGGTTGCAGAGCAGATTTTTTCTGTTGGGGGAAAAAGAAAAAGGCTGTGGATGTAAAAAAAAGTTTTTTTTCAAAATTAAATACGTTTCAAAAGAGATTATTGAGGCAATCTTGGAGTACTATGTTGAAAATAAGGTTTCTGAAAATGACTAGTATCTTACTGCCATTTCATTAAAAAAATATATTAAAAATATATATTTATATTTTCTTTTAGAGAATCAGACATGGTCCAGAATGTCAATAATGACAATTGTTAACTGCATTATCGGTAACCATTAACGACTGTCGTTAACGGTATTAACCTTAGTTTCAAAAAAAGGTTTAAATCTTATAGTCGAAGCGCTCAGATAAACGACTTTCGAGTTACATTCTTCTATCAGCTCTAATACTCAAGGCTACTAGAAAAAAATTCCTAAAATAAACAAGGTAGGACAATATTTCAGAAACCTCCTGTGCCAATTATAAAAAAAATACGCCGCTTTCCGATTTATAAAAAGCATAAAATGAATATAGCCTATATTATTACAGAAAAACAACATGCCTTGGTAAACCTATGATCAAAAAATTAAAACAGATTTAGGTTTAAACAACCGGCTGATTTATAGTCCTGGTACCCGCGTCCTCCCTAGAGGACCAGTTTACCTCAAAGTAATTTAAGCTTAGAAGATAAAATTACATTTGCCGACGCATATTTTGCTGCAGATATTTAACGAAACTATGTACAGAAACAATATAATTTCATTATTATTACCTCGACAAATTTGTGTCCTGAGAGTAGAGCACATGTTGCCTGTGTTGTCGTTGCATTGTCAATTTCTTGATCAAGCGCCGTAATATAAATTGATTGGAATGCCAAGTGACTCTGAAACAATTTCCAAAATTATTAAGAGCATATAAAATAATCAAAAGAACATACCAGTTTATATACATGTTTTCCCCTGTAGACTATGCTACACCTGAAAAAAAAGAATCCCTCATGTTCTGCCATGCTATGTGTTAGAATCTTGTGTATTTTTTTTTCTCTTTAGATTTCGGTTTGAAAACTACCATGAAATAAAGCCTTATTACAACCGCAATGCATTTGTATTATGCCTTATTACTGAACAATAACATACCATGGTACACCCTTATGAAAAAAGGAAAGAAATGGTAAACCGTAACATAAATAGATTAGAATGCTAAGTGACTCTGAAACGATTCCCACGAAGCCTAAGAAGTAACAAAATAAGGGCATATATCCATTTATATATAATATTATTCTGCCAATTATGCAACAATATCTTCGGTGCCTTCCTTCCTCTTGAGGGATGAGGGGGATTTTCGTATGAAAAAAGAACCCATATTCTGCTATGTTATGCATTTCTGTTTTGGTTCTAAACTGGAACCAAAATCAACATTTATTTTCTTTGGTATCCTCCTTCCTCTTTAAACAACAACAGTTTTGCTAATGACATGACGCAATACTATTTTAAGATCCATGCTTAAACAGCTACTGTGTTTTGGTTATGCTGTTGCTGCTGTTCCTAAATTCTCAGTATGCAACACCTATCCTCGACTGGAGACCAAAGCTTCAGAGTATCATCAGTGCTTCCACTATCACCAATTTTTCAGGGGTTTTAAGAATATTCCCAAAAGGAAAATTGGGCTCAGCAAAACCCCTGCGAAAATTAACGTTCGCAAATGCACGAAAGTTAAGGCATAATATAAATCCTTAATTTTTGTCACGGTCATTTTTGGGGAGATTTTGGAAAACTCAATTTTCTTTTTGGGAAATTTGGAGAAACCTCCCAAAATTTGGGAATGGCGGAAAAACTGACTAGCGTTAGTGTTCCCCACAAGACCAAATGGAGCCCGAGGCCGGATAATACCATTACCAATCCTTCATTATAGCCTTGTGCTAAACATCCATCCCCTGCAAGGGCCAATTGGAAACCGAAGCATTGATGCAACCCCTTCATTGTGCTTTTCTTTCCATCCATCTATCTCTTGCGAGATTGAATAAATAATTAAACAGAGCTTTTATTTCTTTCATAAATGTCTCTCTGGCAATGAACAAAGAAAATTATATTAGTCCATCATTAAAAGTTTCTCACCTTTGACATTTGGGCCATGTAAAATTAAAGTTTTCAAGTTGATTGTCTTAACGAATAATATAAGCAGATAACCCCGGCATTTATTAGACTATTAATGTACCTTACATGGTTACTTAATAGCACATTTAGATTAAGAAGGATAATTATATTTTCATTTGGGAAATTTAAAACTTGTGTTTAATTCTTAAAAGTAAGAACATACCAACAATTAATTTCATTGCTGCAGATGCCTGTATTAACAACAGTGGCGGATCCAGGAGGGGCGATGGCCCCCCTAACATAGTCTAAAGTAGTGTAATTTACTTACTTAACACAAGATTAAATGCGTTAATTAAACTTGCTCCTACCGCAAGTTTGGCGGATCAACCTATTTTGCGCCCCCCTAAGAAAATCCTAGATCCGCCCCTGATTAACAAATAGGTAATATGTATAGCTTGGATAAAGAAGTGGTTTGAATGGAAGGATTGGAGGCCGATTGATTTGGAGGAGCAGGGATTGGAGGAGCAGAGCTCTTAGGATTCAAATGTCCATAATATTATCTGTCAAATTAGGAGAAAAATCATTAAAGCTTATTTTCCCCCATTAAATAATTTTTGTTTTTTTTTGGGGGGGGGGAAATAAGATTTACCTTAGATTCACCATTTCTGTCGTGAGTAGAATTCCGGGATCAAGAGCAAATTTAAATAAAAAGAGCTCAAATAATCTTATTTTCTTCCTTTAAGCCACAAAACTGGTGTTTGATTCTTAAAAATCAAATCGTACAAATAATTAAACTCAAGGCTACAGAGGCGTGTATTAACACATATAGGCGATATTTATTCTATAGTAGGGGCGGGGGAGAAGGGCTGGAGACCACAAAATTTACCCTTCGGATATGTTTGTAAAAATATGAAAAATATACTCAAGCTTGATGAAAAATTAGGGTTTCCTTTGATTCATTATCCCCTCAAAAAAAAAATAATAAAAAATTGAATCGTAACCCTCTGTAAAGATTTATTAGATTAGCCTGATGACATCAGCATTTATTATACTATTAACATCCCCTGGAAAACTTCTTAATAAAATGTTTAAACTAAATATGAGTCGGGTAATTTTATTTCCCTTCTTTAAACTAAAAAACTAGTCCTAATTTCTTAAAAATCAGACGGTACTAACGATTGAACTCAAGGTTGCAGAGGCATTTATCAACAAATAAGGAGTAGGTATACCTGACCAGTGGCACGAAATTAAGGAAAGGGAGGCTATGAAATCCTACCACTAGAATTCAAATATCCATAACTAATTTTCAAAATAGAATGATAAGAATTTGAATTACTTTGGATTCTAATTCATAAGAAAGATATCCGGGTATTGGTCCCTTCTAAAGACAAACTGAATTAGCTTGAGTACATATTCCATGCAGTCATTCAACAAGTAGCATGTGACAAATACAATAATTACCACTAGTAATATACTATAATTACTACTATTACCTTGTTACAGCATAGAGCCACCAGAGGTCAATACAGCAAAAGTTCCTGTTACTTTCTTTGCTATATTTCCTTCAAGGGTACATAAGGGGTCCTCAATCATTAAGGTAAAGGCTTTTGGTCTTGCGACAAGTGAGTTTGAACGGGGGTTCCTAAAAAAGCTAATTTAACCCAAAGAATAGAAAAGAGAGGATTGTAATTCCAGACGTAAAATATTACAGAATGTAATATGTTATGAAAATCTGCCAAAATTAATTAATACTTTTTGTTTATATATTCTGTAATTTTGCTTTAAAGTTGATATTGATACCTTGAATGAAAAATAAATCAGTCATTTCATTGCTGCTGAGTAGCAGCAATGGAAAGGTGGTTTTTCTGGATGATATGGCTTCATGAATTTGTCTGGCTCTTTTTCTTAAAAAGCAAAAGGCGACGTAAAATAGGGGATATTAGTGTTATTTTTTTTAAATAATTTTCTTTCACTTTTTCAGCATGTTCTTGTACAGAACTAATCTCACATAGAGGGAAAAAGCAAAGCAAAGGAAAGCATTGAATTCGTTTAAACTACGGTGGCCCTTCAAGAAATGTACTGTTGAGAAAGTTAATTACAGAAAACATTTGGGACACAAATCGTTTATAATGAAAGCTTCTATTGTTTAATCAATTTAATTACAATTTTCAACGATTAAAGTCGAATTCAAAGACCTCAAAATACCAAGAGGCATGTCCTCACATTCTTCTTTCACAATTAGAGCACCAAAATGATGTCATGATACACGAGGAGCATGGAATCATCAATTTAGAAATACGACTAGTGCTTATTTTGTAATAAGAGATTTTGCTCCCTGCGTAAGGGATATAATACCAGTTGCGACACGAAATACAAATCATCTAGTAACCTTCAAGGACGCAGCCAAAAGATTTTGCCTTGTAAAGGAATACAATTTATCTAGGTGTTTTATGTAAGTAGGATAGTTATTGCATATGCGTGGATTTAATATTATTACCATGTAGAATATGTATAAAATAGTATATTTTTTAGAATATCTAGAATAGAAGACTCCCATATGCTGCCAATAGGCCCTTTCTAAGCAGGTGCAGCAAAAATGTTCTGTATTTTTTGGTCAAATAAAATTATATATCTCTTATCTATCTCCATCTCTTGTTCGATTAGGGGATAAGAAGGTCAAAACATGCTCCTAGCTTTAATGAAGCAGACAAGTAGAGTAAATCTACCGTTCCAGTTTCTATCTACCTTCAAACTGTGATGATCAGACATTTCTCATGGGAATTGAAATTACTATAAAACAGTAGGATCTTCAGCATTTTTTTTAGCTAATAGGGGAGATTTTGATTTCATTGAAATCTGAACTTTGCAGTGACTCTAGGGACAATAGTTATATCAATCAATTGACAATGACAAGAAGGTCAAAACATGCTCCTAGCTTTAATGAAGCAGACAAGTAGAATAAATCTACAGTTCCAGTTTCTATCTACCTTCAAACTGTGATGATCCAACATTTTTTAAGGGAATTGAAATTACTATAGGTAATTTGGAATTTCGGTAATTTCGTAATGGGTAATAGGTAAAATAGGTAACTTCATAATTTCGAATAGGTAATTACTATAGGTAATTTTCGAAATTATATCTCTTATATCTTATCCATCTCCATCTCTTGTTAAATTAGGAGACAAGAAGGTCAAAACATGCTCCTAGCTTTAATGAAGCAGACAAGTAGAGTAAATCTACCGTTCCAGTTTCTATCTACCTTCAAACTGTGATGATCAGACATTTCTCATGGGAATTGAAATTACTATAAACAGTAGGATCTTCAGCGTTTTTTTTAGCTAATAGGGGAGATTTTGATTTCATTGAAATCTGAACTTTGCAGTGATTCTAGGGACAATAGTTATATCAATCAATTGACAATGACAAGAAGGTCAAAACATGCTCCTAGCTTTAATGAAGCAGACAAGTAGAATAAATCTACCGTTCCAGTTTCTATCTACCTTCAAACTGTGATGATCCAACATTTTTTAAGGGAATTGAAATTACTATAGGTAATTTGGAATTTCGGTAATTTCGTAATGGGTAATAGGTAAAATAGGTAACTTCATAATTTCGAATAGGTAATTACTATAGGTAATTTTCGAAATTATATCTCTTATATCTTATCCATCTCCATCTCTTGTTAAATTAGGAGACAAGAAGGTCAAAACATGCTCCTAGCTTTAATGAAGCAGACAAGTAGAGTAAATCTACCGTTCCAGTTTCTATCTACCTTCAAACTGTGATGATCAGACATTTCTCATGGGAATTGAAATTACTATAAACAGTAGGATCTTCAGCGTTTTTTTTAGCTAATAGGGGAGATTTTGATTTCATTGAAATCTGAACTTTGCAGTGATTCTAGGGTCAATAGTTATATCAATCAATTATTGATATATATTAATCGCTAGTTAATACATTTCTATTTATCGCTAATCAGTTTATATTCGTTTAGACAAAAAAATAAATTTAGTTTCTACAAATTGGAATATAAAAATAGGCGAGGACCTTGAAAGTTTTGTACGACCTCATTTAAGTTTGGAAATTCAGACTTGGTTTCGTGTTTTCAATAAAAGTCTAGCAATGATTCCTTGGAAACTTCCTGGAAGCTTTCCCCTTCTGTATAGAATTCTTGGAAATTACGATATTTCAAAAGAAACAGAAAAAGCAACAAGAAAAAAAATATCGAGATAATATCACTTGGAGCAGCCAAGTTTTCCCCCTGTTTTAAAAGACAAAAAGTCATTTAGATTTTCTAGATTAATTAAGGTCCACGTGAATGGAGAAATTTAATTTCTCTTCCTCCAGAAGAAACTTCTGCTGGCACCCTGACAAGCGGGCTGGGAATAGGGGGATGTTTAGTGAGACAAGCTTCAGGACTATCTAAGATCAACCATCATAGGCAGCACAATAGCGCTGCCTAAGTAAAGAGCGATGTGGGCACAATGTATTATTAATATTTATTTAAAATATGGAAATCATGTATTTGAGGATGACAACCCCCAGCCCTAAGGACAAGGGTTTTAAGTTATGCCTTGGGAGCATATAAGGTTTACATAGAAAAGGTGATTGCATAAACTTCGGAGGGGACTCATTGGATTGCTAGTCAGAAGTTTTAGTGATTAGGGGGGAGGGTGGATACCCCCTCCCCCCCGACACACCTCGTATTTTCCCGAAATGCATCTGATAGAAACTTTGAGATGGCCCTTTGTCGTCGTGGAAACTTCGAAAAGAGCTCATTCGATTGAAACTTCAAAGGGCTAATGACCTTTTTTTATAGTCAAAAGTGATTGATGGGCAACTAATCCCCATCCCACGCCCACCATTTCCCAAAACACATCTAATCAAAATTTTGAGACATTCATTTTGTTCAACGTAATTGAAAGGTCTGGAAGTTATGTCTTTGAGGATGACATATACATTTTGTTTGCAGTTGTCTTTGATGTCTTTGTCTTTGACATCCTGTCTTTGACTAATCATGTCTTTGACAACCCCCAGACCTTCTCAGGGCCAGAGCATACGTTGCACTCTACTGAAAAAAATGGTTGTGGATTATCAATTTATTATACGTATACTGATATATATTCCTTAAAGTTTTAATAATTTTTTAGTCATTCAAGCTAAATAAATTAAAATATTTTAGACGTATTTTGTTTATTTAAATCATACAATAAATAACCAAGTCAAACTCAAAATGAGCAAAAATTAACATGAGTAGGGCTAACAAACCCCATGCCTTCTCAGGACCAGAATATAGCTTGCACTTTACTGAAAACTAAATACATTTAAAAAAAATTCACTTTGTTTATACTTTTTTATAATGTTTTACTAGATATATGAAGGAGGGAGTTCTCCCCCTTGCACTCTATTTACAGCGCGAGTGTCTGGTGCTCTTTTTAAGAGTAACAAGAGATTGAACGGTAAGCCGCTCTTCTCTCAAACCTATTCATTTTCGAAACGCATCCAGTTAGAATTTTGAGACAGCCATTTTATTCAGCATAGAAGAACGGTCCAGCGACAATGTCATAAGGGATATTGGACAAGTCAACCCTCATGATTATGTAATTGGCCTATTATGCTTTAAAACTTAATGTTGCTATAAAATAAATCAAAAGGCATTGTGTTTATGGTTGCCAATAAGATACCTCAGCAATATATCGAGAACAAATCGGGGTATTAAGTTGATTATTTGAAAAAAACTACGTTTTCTAAAGAGTTAAAGAGGCTGAGTTACAAGGTCGAACCTTAAAACGTACAGGGATTAGGAGGCACAGTTGGGGGGCTGCCGCCCCCCAAACCTCCCGCTTTCGCAGCCTTTAAATAAAAAAAAAAAATTTTAAACTGAAAGTAAGGAGCGACATTAAATCTTAAAACGAACAGAAATTATTCCGTATATGAAAGAGGCTGTGCCCTCCTCAACGCCTCGCTCTTTACGCTAAAGTTTGACTTTCTCACAACTCTTTTTTTAAACAATAAAAACTTTAGCGTAAAGAGCGAGGCGTTGAGGAGGGCACAGCCTCTTTCATATACGGAATAATTTCTGTTCGTTTTAAGATTTAATGTCGCTCCTTACTTTCAGTTTAAAATTTTTTTTTTTTTTATTTAAAGGCTGCGAAAGCAGGGGTTTGGGGGGCGGCAGCCCCCCAACTGTGCCTCCTAATCCCTGTACGTTTTAAGGTTTGACCTAGTAACTCAGCCTCTTTAACTCTTTAGAAAACGTAGTTTTTTTTCAAATAATTTCTGCACGTTTTTGTACAGTTTATTACTTATTATTGCTTGACTAACTGTTAGCTGATCGTGTCAGGAGTTGAAATTGGGGGCTGCCGCCCCCAAACCCCCGCTCTTGAACATTCTTGTGTTAAGGCTTTTAATTCCTGAATGCTCAAATCACGTCGTACAGGGTGCCTCCTAATCCCTGTACGTTTTAAGGTTTGAACTTGTGACTCAGCCTCTTTAACAGCCCCCCCAACTGTGCCTCCTAATCCCTGTACGTTTTAAGGGTTGACCTTGTAACTCAGCCTCTTTAACTCTTTAGAAAACGTAGTTTTTTTCAAATAATACACATAAACAGGTTAGACATGCTTTGTTATGAAAATTGACGCGCAGATATCAAACAGTTCGTGGTAACGAACTGTAAGTAAGGAGCGACCCGGCTAAATGGTAACCGAAACTCTAGAAAACGGGTTTTTGATACCAATAGATATATCAAAAGAATCAGATTTCAATTTTGATTTCAAATATATAATTTTCATCAAGTTTAGTGCTACCCATCAAAAGTTACGTGCCTGAGAAAATTTGGCTGGATTTCAAAAAAGGGGGAAAGACCCCCTAAAAGTTATAGAACCTTAATGAAAATCACACCATCATATTCAGCGTATTAGAGAACCCTACTGTAGAGGTTTCAAGCTCCTATCTACAAAAATGTGGAATTTTACATTTTTTGCCAGAAGAAAGATCACGGATGCGTGTTTATTTGTTTGTTTGTTTTTTTGTTTTTTTTTTGTTTTTTTTCCCCAGGGGTGATCGTATCGACATAGTGGTCCTAGAATATCGTGGGAGGGCTCATTGGAACGGAAATTAAAAGTTCTAGTTCCCTTTTTAAGTGACCAAAAAAAATGGAGGGTAGCTAGGCCCCCTCCCACGCTTATTTTTTCCCCAAAGTCACCCGATCAAAATTTTGAGATAGCCATTTTGTTCAACATGGTCGAAAATATGATAAATATGTCTTTTAGGATGACTTAATCCCCGAAGTTCCCAGAGGGAGGGCTAAAAGTTATGAGCTTTACCCAATGTTAACATATAGTATTGGTTATTGGGAAGTATACAGAAGTTTTCAGGTGGTTTTTTTCTGGTAGTGGGTGGGATGGGGGGGTCGGTGGTTATGTTGGAGGATCTGTTCATGAAGGAAGTTTTCATGGGGGAAGGGAAATTGCCATGAAGGGGGCGCCGGACTTGCCAGCATTATTTATTGGTTATTGGGAAGTATACAACCATTTTCAGGAAGGATTTTTTCTGGAGGGGGGGCTAGATGAGGGGGTTACTCTGGATAATATTTCCGTGGAGGATGTTTCTTTGGGGTAAGGGACATTTCTATGAAGGGGGCGCCGGATTTCCAAGCATTATTTAAGAAACATTCAGAAATTAAATAAAAAAAACAAGTTTTTTCAACTGAAATGTAAGAAGGAATATTAGAACTTAAAACGAACAGAAATTATAACGTATGTGAGGGGGTTCTCCCCCAAGTCAATACCTCGCTCTTTACGCTACAGTTTTTTTTAGTTCTTTAAAAATAGCTATCTATTCTAATTAAACGGCCTTTGTGATTCAGGGGTTTGTGAATCAAAATTTGATTTAACTTTTAACGTAAAGAGCGTGGTATTGACTAAGGGGAGAACCCCTTCATATAAGTAATAACATATACGTAATAAAAAAAACAATGAAAAAACAAGCGATACGGCTCAATAGTAATCGAAAATTTTAAAAACAAAATTTTGATGTCAATAAATGTATCAAAAGAATGTGTTTATAATGCTGATCCTAAATATATAAATTTTATTAAGTTTAGTATTACTCATCAAAGGCTACGAGCCTGAGAAAATTTACTCGATTTTTTAAAGAGGGGGAAACATCCCCTACAAGTGAAAGAATTTTAATGAAAATCACACCGTCAGATTCAGCGTATCAGAAAACAATATTACATAGGTTTCAAGCTCATATCTGCAAAAATCTACAACTTTGTATTTTTTGACAGAAGAAAAATATACGAATATAGAATTTAGTCACTTAAGTTAATTTGTAAAGACATCAATTTAGAAAAAGAAAATTAAAATTTTTATGCAAATAAAAGCTGCATTAACTAAAAAACGATCAGAAATTAAATAAAAAAAACAAGTTTTTAAAACTGAAAGTAAGGAGCGACATTAAAACTTAAAACGAACAGAAATTATTCCGTATATGAAAGGGCTGTCCCCTCCTCAACGCCTCGCTCTTTACGCTAAAGTTTGACTCTGTCTCACAACTTTATTTTTTAAAACAATAAAAAACTTTAGCGTACAGAGCGAGGCGTTGAGGAGGGGACAGCCCCTTTCATATACGGAATAATTTCTGTTCGTTTTAAGTTTTAATGTCGCTCCTTACTTTCAGTTTAAAAAAATTGTTTTTTTTTATTTTTCATAACAAAGCATGTCTAACCTGTTTATCTGTATTATTTGAAAAAAACTAAGGTTTTTCGTAAATGTAAATTCGGGGGATAATTTTTTCGGTCTGAAAATATCAAAAGGTCCTAACAGGTCGAATTCTGCTTCGAATGAGTCCTCATTCAACCGGATCCGTTGCCAACTGTGTTCTGTAGACGTGGCTAAGAAAAAAAAAAGAAATGATGATGAATTTTAAGTGGCTATATTTGGTTTTTTGAAAACAGTGATCGGAGTGATCGGAAGGAGTGATCGGATTGAGCTGAAATTTCGAGGATAAGCTCCCGAGCCCTAGGAAAGCTTAACCTCTAAATTTCAGCCCAATCGGACAACGTTAAAGGGGGGCTGTGGTGGGAGGGTCCAAACTTCCGGCCCAGTTTACCCCATGAAGATAAAGTTGGAGGAGGATGAAATTTTTCAAGTTTCTTAGTTTGAGCTTGGGCTACAAAATGCGATCACCGCTGTCTCTCTGCGACCTCTAGGACCTGAAATCGCTTAACATTGTGGTGGGTCGCCTCTTTATAGAGGCACAAGTGTGCCTCCTTGAAACTTTTGGGGATACTACTATTACCGCTTCTTCTCTTAAAATTTAAATAAATAGAAAGAGTGTAAGTACATCCAGGTTGTCAAAGAGCCTAGATAGAATCTTTTGGGAATGATAATAAGTTTTAATTTTCATGTCAAATTCAGAAGCTTTAAAATTAAATGAAAAATACTATTTGTGTCAGGATTAAAAATTGTTAAAAAAGTTTTTCCAAAATACAAATAGCAACCCATACTATGGATTCACACAGAAAAAACTGAAAGGAAATACAACATTATTTTTTCCATGAAAAAGACTATGTCATTAAAAAACGAAAAGAAATTCATTTTGAAAAATTTTTCCACAAAGTAAGTTTGTCAAAGAAAAGTAAAGAGCTCCATTAAGCCAAGAGTGAGCAAAATAAAGTTAAATAATCTTCCAAGCGTAAAACTACCACAAATCATTGTCAAACAGTTCGTGGTAACGAAGTGTAAGTAAGGAGCGACCCGGCTCAATGGTAACCGAAACTCTGAAAAACGGAATTTTGATACCAATAGATGCATCAAAAGAATCACATTTTAATTTTGATTTCAAATATATAAGTTTCATCAAGTTTAATCTTACCTATCAAAAGTTACGCGCCTGATAAAAATTTGGCTGATTTTCGAAAAAAGGGGGAAAGACCCCTTAAAATTCATGGAACCTTAATGAAAATCACACCATCATATTCAGCGTATCAGAGAACCCTACTGTAGAGGTTTCAAGCTCCTATCTGCAAAAATGTGGAATTTTCCATGTTTTGCCAGAAGAAAGATCACGGATGCGTGTTTATTTGTTGTTTTTTTTCTTTTCCCCAGGGGTGATTGTATCAACCCAGTGGTCCTAGAATTCCTAGAATATCATAGGAGAACTCATTGGAACCGTAATTAAAATTTCTAGTGCCATTCTTAAGTAACCAAAAAAATGGAGGGCAAGTAGGCCCCCTCCCACGCTCATTTTTTCCAAAAGTGATCCGATAAAAATTTGGAGATACCCATTTTCTTCAGCATGGTCGAAAATATAATAAATATGTCTTTTAGGATGACTCAATCCCTCGAAACCCCCAGGGGGAGGGCTGAAAGTTATGAGCTTTACCCAATGGTAACATATAGTATTGGTTATTGTGAAGTATACAGAAGTTTTCAGGGGGAATTTTTTCTGATAGTGGGGGGTGGGGTGGGTCGGGGAATATATGGGAGGATCTTTTCATGAACGAAGTTTTCCTGGGGGAAGCGACATTGCTATGAAGGGGGCGCCGGATTTCCCAGCATAATTTAAAATGAGGATCAGAAATTAAGAATAAAACAAAACAACTTTTCCAAAAGGGAAAAACGAGGAATATCAAAACATAAAACGAACAGAAAATATTACATTTATGATTGGGTTAACCCCCTAGTCAATACCTCACTCTTTAAGCCAAAGATTTTTTAGTACTTTCATAAGAGCTATTTATTCTAAGTAACGGCCTTTGTGATTAAGGGTCATTTTTAAAGAATTGGAACAAAATTCGAACTATAACTTAAAGAGCGAGGTATTGACAAGGGGGCGAGCCCCCTAATATACGTATTAAAAATATATAAATATAGAAACGCGTTGGGTAAGTTAATTCATAGTTTACGTATATTTATTACTAATAAAAACTTCCATAAATAAAATTGAACAAGTTTCGAGAAAGCCATTTAACCAAATAAAAGTAAAATTAATCTGAAAATTTTGTTTTAATTACTTGGCCTTGTGATTAAGAGGTCATTTTTAAAGAATTGGAACAAAATTCGAACTTTAGCTTAAAGATTAAGGTATTGACTAGGGGGTGAACTCCCTAATATACGTATTAAAAATATATGAATATTTGTTCATTTGTTTCCTCTTTAATTAGGAACTTGTTGCGTTTTGTATTTTGCATAATTGTAATTCCTTGTTTTTGCAAACTTTCTCCAGTTTTCTTGCCTTCTATGTCAAAAGGCACTTACCGCCATAATTTGGCAAAGTCCATGTCCACATTAAAACTAATAGTTTTATAGTTGTGCCATACCCATGTAGTATCATGTAGTATCCAAATACACATGATGGCGTATATATTTTTCATGATTGCTGTTTTTATAAAACGAACGGAAATTATTCCGTATATGAAAGGGGCTGTCCCCTCCTCAACGCCTCGCTCTTTACGCTAAAGTTTTTTTGTTTAAAAAACGAGGGCAACTAGGCCCCCTCCCACGCTCATTTTTTCTCAAAGTCACACAATTAAAATTTGAGATAGCCATTTTGTTCAGCATAACCGAAAATCTAATAAATATGTCTTTTAGGATGACTTAATCCCCCACAATTCCCAGGGAAAGGGCTGCAAGTTATGAACTTTGCCCCTTGCTTAAATATTGTTTTGGTTATGGGGAAGTATACAGACATTTTCAGGAATGATTTTTTTCTGGTGGGGGGGGGGGCGGGAGGAGGGGGTTACTCGGGAGAATCTTTCCGTTGAGGATGTTTCTTTGGGGTAAGGGACATTTCTATGAAGGGGCGCCGGATTTCCAAGCATTATTTAAAAAACGATAAGAAAATAAATTTTAAAAAAACAAGTTTTTTCAACTGAAAGTAAGAAGCAACATTAGAACTTAAAACGAACAGAAATTATTACGTATATGAGGGGGTTCTCCCCCAATTCAAAACCTCGCTCTTTACGCTACAGTTTTTTTTAGTGCTTTCAAAAGAGGTTTGTGAATTAATTTTTTTTTTAACTTTTAACGTTAAGGGCGTGGTATTGACTAAGGGGAGAACCCCCTCATATACGTAATAACATATACGTAATAAAAAAAAAATAAAAAAAAACAAGCGATACGGCTCAATAGTAATCGAAACTTTTAAAAACGGAATTTTGATGTCAATAAATGTATCAAAATTTTATCATGCTGATTCTAAATATATAAATTTTATTAAGTTTAGTATTACTCATCAAAGGCTACGAGCCTGAGAAAATTTACCTGATTTTTTTAAAGAGGGGGGAAACATCCCCTACAAGTGAAAGAATTTTAATGAAAATCACACCGTCAGATTCAGCGTATCAAAAAACCCTATTACCTAGGTTTCAAGCTCATATCTGCAAAAATCTGCAACTTTGTATTTTTTGCCAGAATAAAAATATACGAATATAGAATTTCGTTACGTAAGTTAATTTGTAAATTAAGTCAGAACCAAATTTAGAGAAATCCATTTAGAAAAATAAAATTAAATTTGTTATGAAAATTTTGTTTACTTATTCAACTATTGTTAGCAAAAATAAAAGATTAATTAACTAAAAAACTATCAGAAATTAAATAAAAAAAACAAGTTTTTTCAACTGAAAGTAAGGAGCGACATTAAAACTTAAAACGAACAGAAATTATTCCGTATGTGAAAGGGGCTGTCCCCTCATCAACGCCTCGCTGTTTACGCTAAAGATTGACTTTCTCAAAACTCTTATTTTTTTTTAAACAATGAAAACCTTCTTACTCACTCGAACGGGGTTGTCGCCTCCTCAATGGCTTGCTCTTTACGCTAATGCTTTTTATTGATTGTAAAATACAGTTGCGATTAAGTAAACTCTAGCGTAAACAGCGAGGCGTTGAGGAGGTGACAGCCCCTTTCATATAAGGAATAAGGTTTTCATTGTTTAAAAAAAATAAGAGTTGTGAGAAAGTCAAACTTTAGCGTAAACAGCGAGGCGTTGAGGAGGGGACAGCCCATTTATTGATAGAGACTTGTGGTAGTTTTACGCTTGGAAGATTATTTGACTTAATTTTGCTCATTCTTGGCTTAATGGAGCTCTTTACTTTTCTTTTAAAAGCTTGTTTTTTGGATTTTTTTTTTATTAATTACATTTAAAGGTAAGGGTTTCCGCGGTGTCAGTGGCTGCCTTTTACTAGGACGTCCTCTGACCTCCTTCTTTGGTATTTTTTTTTCTGCTTTTGCCACGTTTCATGCCATCGAGGTGACCAGATAAAAATGGCACAGAGATTGCTCCGATTAACCGATAAGAAAACACCAAGAAAAACGTATAAGAAAAAAACTTTTCTGGTACTGTATATCCACTTGGGACTTTATATTGTGTGGAGGGGGTATTTTCTTCAATGAAATATTTTAACTCCTTCAAACAACGTTTCAATACGTAGAAAGGCTAGATACGAGAAAAGGAAGAACTCACAGAATATCAGGTACTGTTGGTGTACCGACAAGTCTCTCTGTATGGCTGATGATGAAACCGGCCAAAAATCATAGGCAGCGCAATAGCGCTGCATAAGTTAAGAACGATGTGGGCACAGTGTTATTTTTTTCCTCCATACCCAGGCACTTCGTATCAAAGGAGTTGTCATAGAAACTTCGAAAAGGGCTCATTCGAATGCAAATTGGAGTGGCTAGTACCCTTTTCAATAGTCAAAAGTGATTGGAGGGCAAATAGCCCCCCCCCACTCCCATCATTTCCCCAGACACACCCAATAAAAATTTTGAGATAGCCATTTTGTTCAGCGTAGGTGATTTCTAAATAGAAAATATGTTTTTGAGGAGGACACTAACCCACGACCCTCGGGAAAAGGGTTTCAAGTTATGCCCTGGGGGCATATAAGGATTTTATAGAAGGTGTTGTCGTAGAAACTTCAAAAAAGGCTCATTAGATTGGAAATTCAAAGGGCTAGTGCCCTTTTTAATAGTCGAAAGTGATTGGAGGGTAACTAGCCCCCCCTCCTCCACGCCCATCATTCCCCCAAACACATCCAATAAAAATATTGAGATAGCCATTTTGTTCAGCGTAGTTAATTTACAGATAGAAAATATGTTTTTATGGAGGACACTCCCCACAACCCTCGGGGCAAGGGTTTTAAATTATGCCCTGGGACCATATAAGGTTTTTATAGGAGGCGTTGTCGTAGAAACTTCAAAAAAGGCTCGTTCGATTGGAAATTAAAAGGGCCAGGGCCCTTTTTAATAGTCGAAAGTGATTGGAGGGCAACTTGCCCCCTCCCCCCCCCATCATTCCCCCAAACACATCCAATCAAAACTTTGAGATAGCCATTTGGTTCAGAGTAGTTGATTTCCAGATAGAAAATATGTTTCTGAGGAGGACCTCCACCACAACCCTCGGGGCAAGGGTTTTAAGTTATACCCTGGGGTATATAAGAACGATGTTGGCACAATGTATCATTTATTATGTTTTTCCTTTAGAGCAGGGCACTTCGTATCGAAGAAGTTGTCGTAGAAACTTCGAAAAGGGCTCATTCAATTGGAAATTGGAGTGGCTTTTGCTCTTTTTAATAGTCGAAATTGATTCCACGGCAACTAACACTCCTTCCACGCCCACCATTTCCCGAAACACATCGATTAAAAATTTTGAGATAGTCATTTTGTTCAGCGTAGTTGATTTCCACATAGAAAATATGTTTTTGAGGAGGTCACCCCCCCACAGCCTTCAAGGCAAGGGTTGTAAATTATGCCCTGGGGGCATATAAAGTTTTTATAGACGACGTTGTCGTAGAAGCTTCAAAAAGGATCATTCGATTGGAAACTATAAGGGGTTAGTGCCCTTTTTAACAGTCGAAAGTGATTGGAGGGCAGCTAGCCCCCCCCCCCCCCCAGCCCATCATTCCCCCAAACACATCAAATCAAAATTTTGAGATAGACATTTTATTCAACGTAGTTTTAAGTTCTGGAAATTGGGTCTTTGAGGATGACAAACCCCTCACAGCCCTCAGGGCAAGGGTTGTAAGTTATGCCCTAGGGGCATATAAGGTTTTTAAAGAACGCATTGTCGTAGAAACTTCAAAAAGGTCTCATTCGATAATAAATTGAAATGGCTAGTGCCCTTTTTAATAGTCGATAGTAATTGGAAGGCAACTAACACCCCTTCCACGCCCACCATTTCCCAAAACAAATCCAATCAAAATTTGAAATAGCCATTTGTTCCACGCAGTTTTAAGTTCCGAAAATTATACCTTTGAGCAGAACACTCCCCCCACAGTCTTCAGGGCAAGGGTTATAAGTTATGCCCTGAGGGCATATAACTTCTTAATGAAATCTTCATATTGTCGTAGAAACTTGAAAAAGGGCTCATTCGATTGGAAATTCAAAGGTCTAGTGCTCTTTTTAATAGTCGAAAGTGATTTGAGGGCAACTAACCCCCCTATCTAGTCCACCTTTTCTCCAAATACATCCAACCAAAATTTTTAGATAGTCATGTTGTTCAGCGTTGCTGATTTCCAGATAGAAATTATGTTTTTAAGGAGGACACTCCCCCTACAGCCCTCAGGGCAAGGGTTGTAAGTTATGCCCTGGGGGCATATAAGGTTTTTATACAAAGCTTTGTCCTAGAAACTTCAAAAAGGGCTCATTCGATTGGACATTAAAAGGGCTAGTACCATTTTTAATATTAGAAATGGATTTTAGGGCAACTAACCCCCCTCTCACGCCCATTTTTTCCCCAAACAGATCCAATCAAAATTTTTAGATAGTCATTTTATTCTACGTAGTTGAAAGTTTTGGTTAATTAGGCCTTTAAGGATGACAATCCATCCCCCCCCCCACCTCTCAGGGCAAGGGTTGTAAGTTATGCCCTGGGAGAATGTAAGGTTTTTTATAGAAAGCGATATTGTAAAAACATCATAAAGGGCTCATTCAATTGAAAATTGAAAGGACTAGTGCCCTTTTAATAGTCGAAAGTGATTGAAGGACTTCTAACCCCCCTCTCTCGCCCACCATTTCCCCAAACACGTCCAATCAAAATTTTGAGATATCCATTTTGTTCAACGTAGACGAAAATTCTGGAAATTAGGTGTTTTAGGATGATAACCCCCCTCAGAGCCCTCAGTGCAAGGGTTGTAAGTTATGCTCTGGGGGCATATAAGGTTTTTATAGAAGGCGTTGTCGTAGAAAAAAAAACCAAGAAATTCAGAGCAGTGAGGTTGCCATACAGGGATACACGCTCCTCAGGCGGGATCGAGAGCGTACTAACGGCGCTAAATGCGGAGGAGGAGGTGTCGCTGTTTATATAAAGAGCCATATACCTTATTCATGCCTGAACATACCAGATTCAGCAGACGAAGAAGCTCTGTGGGTCAGGGTGACCCTACCAAATAAATTCGTGATTGTCGGTACCGTGTATAACCCTCCAACTTACCAGATTACCAGCTACCTTGAAACCTCCCTTGAATATATTCGGGGCAAGTACGCTAAGTCAGCCATTATCCTTCATGGAGACTTCAACGTCCATCAAATCATGCGGCTTCGCAGCAAAAATACTGATACGGAAGGGTCGCATTTGTATTATCTATCTCTCTTTTACGGCCTAAAAAAGCTTGTCAATTTTGATACGCACCACGGCCCAAACGGATTATCTTGAATTGACCTATTCCTAACAGATCACCCTGACTCCTTTAAGGTAGACGCTCATGCTTTCATCAGTGACCACGTTGCCGTCGTTGCACGTGGAAACCTACGTATTCCGCCTCCAGTAAAGCATGAACGAACAATCTGGCTATACAAAAGAGGTGATTGGGAAGGTTTGAGAAACACTCTTTTTTCTCAGTAGTGGAGAGCCTTCCTCCTGGAAGGCCCAGAGAAAGCTGCAGATAAGCACCGGCAGGCCATAGTTGACTCTGTCGAAAAGCATATCCCTTCAAAGTGGATCCAGGTGTCCAGTAAGGACAAACCTTGGTTCAACGCCCAGTGTAAGAAGACAATCCAAGCAAAGCGAAAGGCACACAAGAGATGGATACTTTCGAAGAGCAAAGAAGACAGAACTGCCTTCATAAATGCACGCAGAGATGCAGTTCGAACGATTCGGTAGTCCCGGGTTCAGCATAAGGAGAAATTCGCCACCAAACTTCAACTTGCTTCGGCAAAGAGTTAGTGGAAAATTGTCAAGGAGGCTTTACCGTCGTCCAAGGTGACCGCAATGCCTTCTCTCCAGAGTAACGGGACAGTGGTACAAGATCCACAGGCAAAGGCTGAAGCACTTGCTAAGGCTTTTGCCGAATTCTCGAATCTAGACGATGACGGTAGAGAAGTGCCAAAATTCTCCGACCGAACCGACACTGTCCTGGAACGCGTGATTTTTTTTGCTCCCAAGATCCTTCGCATTCCGCAACATCTGTATGTGACCAAAGCCACGGGTCCTGACAACATACCAAATGTTGTCCTCAAATCCTGCAGTGCCGAACTAGCTGGGCCCGTGTCATTGCTTTTCCGGCTGTGCTTTTTCTCCGGAACCTTCCCACGAACATGGAAGTCCGCCCATGTTATACCTACTCTAAAGCCAGAAGGCGATCCAACGAGCGTGGGCTCCTACAGGCCTATTAGCCTTCTCTCCTGTGTTCGCAAAGTCTACGAGAGTGTCTCCAATAAAACACTACTTCAGTACCTGGAATCAAATGACCTTCTAGGCGATCGCCAATATGGAGTCCGCTGGAAATGTTCAACATTAGACTGCGTAGTGGCCCAGTATCAGGAGTGGATATAACTACTGGCAATGGGATAAGACATCAGGGTACGATCCTTCGACATTACAAAAGATTTTGGCAAAGTATGGCACCTTGACCTGCTAAAGAAACTTTCTGTGTATGGTGTTCGTGGACGTCTGTTAAAAGTGATTGAGAGCTTTCTTTCCAATCGTTCACTGCGGGTTGTTCTTGACGGGTTTATTTCCCCCGAATATCCAGTGAAAGCAGGGGTACACCAGGGCAGTGTCTTGGGACCTACGCTCTTCCTTATTTACATAAACGACATGGGAGACAACCTCGCAAACCCTCAGCATCACTTTATCGACGATACCACGACACACTCAGCCGTCCCTATTCACGAAGACCCAATACAAGCCTCACTTTCCCTACAGATGCATCTTTTGAAAATTAAAAAGTGGTCTGATGCATGGATGATCAACTTCAATGCATCGAAAAAAAAGGAGCTTCTAATTACCCGATCAA
Organism: Artemia sp. Qi Xiang Cuo; assembly: GCF_049724085.1. Lineage (NCBI taxonomy): Eukaryota > Metazoa > Arthropoda > Branchiopoda > Anostraca > Artemiidae > Artemia > Artemia sp. Qi Xiang Cuo. The sequence goes on from NC_142809.1 coordinate 10,484,456, forward strand.
AGGTGCCACGTGAACACCCCAGTTTCATCTTCAAATATGAAGCTATAAAAAGAGTCGACGAGCATCGTCTACTGGGGATTCATTTCTCCACCGATCTCTCTTGGAACAACCACCTTGATCGGGTGAGAACCTCCTGCGCAAGAAAGCTGGGAGTTACTCTTCACTGCAAAACCTTCTTCCATCAAGCTCGATCATCCCACTCTACAAGTCTTCCATCAGACCCATAGCTGAATATGGATGCCCGCTATTTGCTGGTGCTCCGAAAACGCTGTTGGCACCACTTCAAAAGATCCAGAATAGGGCAAATAGGGCGGGCTGCACCTCTACACAAGAATTGCTCCAGCCTCTAAATGAAAGGTTTGATGTAGCATCGATGGCTGTTTTCTACAAGTACGTGAATTCGCCTCCCTCAGACGAGCTCTCTCGAATTGTGCCCCCCTTTGTCCAGCCGACAAGGCAGACACGAACGCACACAACTCGGTCCAATTATCTAAAAGAGGATACGCCGAAAACCAAGTACTTGAGGAACAGCTTCATCTGGCGTTGCACTTCTATCTGGAATGATCTTCCTGGGGATATTATCCCTGCAAATCCCTCTCTTGACACCTTCAAAAGAAGGTTCAATAGACATTTAAAACCTCGAGGCCATTGAAAGAGGTAAATGAATAGCGGCATATCAGATACTTTGAAGTACCTGGCGCCGTGAATATTGGAATAAAAAAAAAAAAAATCACTTTTGACTATTGAAAATGGTACTAGTCCTTTGAATTTCAAATCGAATGAGCCCTTTTTCAAGTTTCTACGACAAAAATTTCAATAAAAACCTTATATGCCCCCAGGGCATAACTTATAATCCTTGCCCTGTGGGTTGTGGGTGAGTGTCCTCCTTAAAAATATGTCTTCTATCTGCAAATCAACTACCCTGAACAAAATGGCTATCTCAAAATTCTGATTGGATGTGTTTGGGAGAATTATGGGCGTGGGGGGGGGGGCGATCTGCCCTCCAATCACTTTCGACTATTAAAAATTGCACTAGCTCTTTGAATTTCCAAGCGAATGAGCTTTTTTTGAAGTTTTTACTACAACGCCCTCTTTAAAAACCTTATATACCCCCAGGGCATAACTTAAAACCTTTGCCCTGAGGGCTGTGGGGGAGTATCCTCCTCAAAAACAAATTTTCTATCTGGAAATCAACTACGCTGAACAAAATAGTTATCTCAAATTTTGATTGGATGTGATTGGGGGAATGAAGAGCGTGAGGGGGGGGGGGATAGTTGCACTCAAATCATTTTCGACTATTAAAAAGGGTGCGAATGAGCCTGTTTTGAAGTTTCTACGACAACGCTTTCAATAAAAACTTTATATGCCCCCAGGGCATAACTTACAACCCCTGCCCTGAGGGCTGTGGCGGGAGGGGTTGTCATCCTTAAAGATATAATTTCCATAACTTTTAACTACGTTTAATAAAATAGCTATCTAAAAATTTGATTGGATGTGTTTTGGGAAAAGGTGGGCGAGAGAGGGGGGTTAGTTGCCCTCAAATCACTTTTGACTATTAAAAATGGCACTAGTCCTTTGAATTTCCAATCGAATGAGCCCTTTTTCAAGTTTCTACGACAAAGATTTCAATAAAAACCTGAGGGGGAGTGTCCTCCTCAAAAACACATTTTCCATGTGGAAATCAACTACGCTGAACAAAATGGCTATCTCAAAATTTTGATTGGTTGTGTTTGGGGGAATGATGGGCGTGGGGGCGGGGGATAGTTGCCCTCCAATCACTTTCGACAATTAAAAAGGGTACCAGCGCTTTGAATTTCCAATCGAATGACCCTGTTTTGAAGTTTCCACGACAACGCCTTCTATAAAAACCTTTTATGCCCCCAGGGCATAACTTAAAACCCCTGCCCTGAAGGTTGTGGGGGAGTGTCCTCCTCAAAAACATATTTTCTATCCGGAAATCAACTACGCTGAACGAAATGGCTATCTAAAAGGTTTAATCGTATTTGTTTGGGGGAATGATGGGCGTGGGGGGGCTAGTTGCCCTCCAATCAGTTTCAACTATAAAAAAGGGTACTAGCCCTTTGAATTTCCAATCGAATGACCCTGTTTTGAAGTTTCTACGACAACGCATTCGATAAAAACCTTATATGCCCCCAGGGTATAAGTTAAAACCCTTGCCCTGAGGGCTGTGGGGGAGTGTCCTCCTCTAAAACATATTATCTATCTGGAAACCAAGTACGGTGAACAAAATGGCTATCTTAAAATTTTGATTGGATGTGTTTGGGGGAATGATGGGCGTGGGGGGGGGGGCTAGTTGCCCTCCAATCACTTTCGACTATCAGAAAAGGGTACTAGCCCTTTAAATTTCCAATCGAATGAGCCTTTCTTGAAGTTTCTACGACAACGCCTTCTATAAAAATCTTATATACCCCCAAAACATAACTAAAAACCCTTGCCCCGGGGCTTGCAGGGAAGTGTCCTCCTCAAAAACCTATTTTCTATCTGGAAATCAACTACGCTGGACAAAATGGCTATCTCAAAATTGTGATTGGATGGGTTTGGGGGAATGATGGGCGCGGGGGGGCTAGTTGCCCTCCGATCACATTCGAATATTAAAACGGGCAGTAGCCCTTTGAATTTCCAATCGAATGAGCCTTTTTTGAAGTTTCTACGACAACACCTTCTATAAAAACCTTATATGCACCCAGGGAATAACTTAAAACCCTTGCCCTGAGGGTTGTGGGGGAGTGTCCTCCTCAAAAAGATATTTTCTATCTGAAAATCAACTACGCTGAACAAAATTTCTATCTCAAAATTTTGATTGGATGAGTTTGGGAGAATGAAGGGCGGGGGGGGGGGGGGGCTAGTTGCCCTCCAATCACCTTCGACGATTAAAAAGTGCACTAGCCCTATGAATTTCCAATCGAATGAGCCTTTTTTGAGGCTTCTACGACAACACCTTCTATAAAAACCTTATATACCCTCAGGGAATAACTTAAAACCCTTTCCCCGAGTGTTGTGGGGGAGTGTCCTCCTCAAAAAGATATTTTCTATCAGGAAATCAACTACGCTGAACAAAATGACTATATCAAAATTTTGATTGGATGTGTTTGGGGGAATGATGGGGGTGGGGGGGGGGGGGCTAGTTGTCGTCCAATCACTTTCGATTATTAAAAAGGGCACTAGCCCTTTGAATTTCCAATCGAATGAGCCTTTTTTGAAGTTTTTACGACAGGACTTCTATAAAAACCTGATATGCCCTCAAGGCATAACTTAAAACCCTTCCCCCGTGGGTTGTGGGGGAGTCTCCTCCTCAGAAAGATATTTTCTATCTGGAAATCAACTACGTTGAACAAAATGACTCTCAAAATTTTGATTAGAAGTGTTGGGGGGAATGATGGGCGTGGGGGAGGGGCTAGTTGCCCTCCAATTACTTTCGACTATTAAGAAGGGCACTAGCCACTCCAATTTCCAATCGAATGAGCCCTTTTTCGAAGTTTCTACGACATTTCCTTCGATACGAAGTGCCCGGGCGGAGAAAAAAAAAACACATTGTGCCCACATCGTTCTTTACTTATGCAGCGCTAGCGCGCTGCCTATGATTACTGAGTCATTAAGAATAATACCGCTGAATGTTATCTTACGATTCACATTGCATGGATAATTTGGATATTGCAATAATTAGTCACTTGGTCAATATATTAGTACACGTGACATATTTTTGATGACGCATTAATAACTAAAAATATGTAAAAAACATAAACGACTTTATGTATTGTGGGACACAACCCATGAAAAAGAGGCGAAAATAGGATAATTATATGGAAGACCATCGCAAAAGCCGGTTGGGCGGCAGACCTAAAAAAGGAATGTAGCGCATACTCTTTTCTGAGGGTCAGAGAAAAATTTCCCCCACCCCCAACACGAAATTGAACTTTCGGCATTTAGTATCTGCCTGGCGTTACACAAACTGTTTTATGAATAATAAACCTTAGGTATTTCATAACATGAAACGCTGGTGATGGATGATCTTGATGTATCAGTCCTTGGAAAGATTGATAATAACTAGTGTTATATTAATTTACTAAAGACTATCAGGAAAGACAGTCATTCGACAGTCTTTGCATTAATAAAGGAAATTTTACTGAAACAATTTTTTTAATTAATTTAACCAACAATTCTAATTTGATTAATTTAAATAAATTATGTATTTAAGTTTAAATTTAATTCTAATTTAATTTTATTTCATTTAAATTTTTAGATAAATTAATAAAGAAAAGACACACAAAGCCCTCCTTAATTGAATTATTTGTCCATCTTCACGTGTAAAATAGTCTAATTTCGATTTTTATTCCACAAATATAACATTTACATAAAAACAGAATATATTCCCAATATTTGTACTTTTACCAACTGGAAAAACTTCAATTGAGGGGCTTAAATCAACAACCTTGTGGATTTGATTGTGTGGGTCTTATACGTCTTATACTCTGCTAAGTTAAATTTTTTATTTGGGGGGTGGGGTGGAAGCGAGACCCCCACCCCCCATACTTACATGCGTCCCAGGCTCTACCAACTAAGTCAGCGGAGTTTGGGTGGTTGGTTTTACACCCTTTCTCGATTCATTTATAAAAATAAACGGGTTTATTATAAATTGGTTTTCTCTTGAGTTTACAGACATAGCCATAACAAAGATATATAAAAAATAAATACAATAATATATAGGAAACTAATAATGTATTAGGAAATAATGAATAGAATATAAGAATAACAAGATAGATTTTGGGGGGATATGGGCCCAATCCCCCCACCATGTGTGCTTGCACTTATTTTCCGTTGAAAAAGATATTTGGGATCTAAAAATGCTAACAGTTTGGAAGGCCAAAAATGAATCATATTGATTGCAATTTGGTTAATTTAATTTGGTTGCAATTTGTTAATTTAAGCTTGCACCTGGACACACACACACACACACACACACACACACACATAGACAAACACACACACAAAAAAAAAAAAAAAAAAAAAAAAAAAAAAAAAGTTACATCGTTTAATTCATCAGGTCAGAATTTTCAGATTATCTCCGACACTCTCAATTATATATACAAGATATTTCTTATTCGTGCAAGATAACGAACGGAAAATTGTCCAAGAGAACATAAAATTCTTATCTCCAAACGAAAAATTGTTGAAAATAAAATTGTTCATAAAAATTTAATAAGATATTGGACTTTGAGTAATTGAAAATTTAATAACGGGAAGCAAATGACGTTATAAAATAAATAAGTTATGTAATTCATAAATGACTTAGAATTTCTAATTAGCTCATATTAACCCTCCACCATTTACCCTCGTATCTTCTATTCCATAAATTGTATTCCATAAATGATTGCAATTTCGGAGAAAACAATGAAAATTTATGTCTAAAATTGTCCTCTGAGCAGAAACATCCAAACTCCAGTTTCCAACTATATCTACTGGCGAGTAAAGGATATAGCTCATTTCAGAAAAACTGTAAGCTTCTTATTATCACTAGGTCTCTGAAACATAGTCCCTTTTTTATTATTACAGCCGAGTTGTGGGGCATACTGAAAAGTAACTTTAATGATACAAATTATGAAAACGGTTTCGTTCTCGAGGGATACTAACGTAAAATACATAACAAATACGTTGACGTTGAATTATTAAACTAATGGCATTTCCAATTCGTTATTTTGCAAGTTTTATAGCTTATTTGTTTGATGATATTACCTGCTTTTCATTATTAAATTTTGAAACTCATTAAATTTGTTATGTTATTAAATTTTATAAATTTAGACATTTGGCGTTAGACAATTGGTCTCTTGGACAATTGAACCATGTTTTCCCTTGGATAATTTTCCAGTAAGCTGCCACCAAATCAGCCAAAAGCTGATCTGAAAATTTTGTCATGAGAAGCTACTGAGTGAGACTAGAACAGTTTCCCGGAATAGCGAAAGTTTATATTAGTCAGTAAGATGCTCAAAAGAGAGCATACGTTTGTTCATAAACAAACAGATTGTTTATAATAAAATATATACAATATAATTATAATGCAATATACACAATATTATAGTACAATATAATTTGTTTATAATATAGAAGAAATTCAAAATGTTTGACGACAAGCTAAATACAATTTCTAATGCGGGTGGAAGAGTCACCAGGATTAGTAGAAAACCCCCCGTAACATGAGGTCCATATAAATATATTCTTGAGAAGGGGTATGCTCGAAGTGTCTTTATATTTACAAAATATATTTATTATCATTTTATCAGGTAGGTTTATTTACGATTTGACAGCTAACTCAATAGACGGCTAACTTTCGGACATATTTCAATAACAATTACCTGTGATTTTGAAAGTTTTTGCAAGCTGAAAAGGTGCAACGATAATGAATTTCTTTTAATCCTGGTAAAGACCAAATATCCCAAAGTGATTCTCTGAAGTTTTCAGAGAAATAAAAAATGAGACTCTTTTGAATAAATACCTAGAAAAGAATATCAATAATATATTTTCGCCAATGTGTGAATGTAGGGACTTAAAAATTCTATTTTTAGCCAAGTCAGGTTTTGATTTTCCTCGAAAACAATATTTCCGACCGGAGTAGCCAGTTTTGAGTTCTAATAAAAAAAATAGAAGGGAACTGAATATTCACCAAAAAATTTAGCCATTTGCCGACGAGAAATTCATCTACCGAAGCAAAATTCGACTCTTTGTTAGAACCATGCTTTAATGCTAACATGTTTAATTATTCAGCACCACCATCAAGATCAACTCCAATTACTACGCCTTTTTAATTATCATTATACTGGTTATATAGCACTTGGTATGATGGTATCATAGATTTATTGCCTGGATCGATATCAGACGATATACAAAAACAATAGAATTCGCCAGCGCATCTAACAACACGGTAAACAGCGCATCTACAAGATCCGTGGCAATTGATGTTGGTAACAAAAAAGCAGACCCAAATAAATCCTAAAATGCTTACATCTTGCTTAAGCGAAGCTCGTACACCTTGCGCAAGCTTCGATAAGGCTTTCGCGTGTTCTATTTCAAGTTGTGTTCGTCTTTCAACAAAGCTCGCAATTTCACGAGCATGTCGTGACCACAGTTTAGCGCGATGTAGCGCTATCTCCACTCCTTGATCTAGTGAAAGAAGTAGGGCGTCAAGGTCCTCTGGATGAGAAACAGGGGACCGACGTAATGTTTCAAGCTTCCCTCGGGGAGAGCTCTCTCTTGTTGGCGGTAGCTCTTTCAGTACCTGAAATTTCAAAATTGATTTATAAATAAATTAGAAGTGAGTTAGAGGCAGCATTGCCACAGGCAATACAAAAAGTCACGAGCAAAATGTCAAAAACCATTAGACAAGAGGAAAAAATATTTAAGAACACGCGTACTAAAGTTACGACGTCCGTTCGGCTTTTTGTTTTGTAAAAACATAAAAAGCACTTCATACTTTTCGAAAGCTGTATTATATAAAACAGGATGTTTTCTTTTGAAAATAATTTCTAGTATTGCTTAAAAGTAAATCTACGAGATTCCTTATTTAAAATATATCTTCAGAGCAAATTTGCTACTTTAACTTAATGGTTAACTTCATACCAAACAAATTTTATACATTTGGAATCCCCCTAAACCTTAATTCTTTGGATATAAATATTGTTGTAATATTTGCTTAGTTTAGAGGTTCGATTACCATTATCATGAAATTCTCTTGGCTTACAATTCGTTACCAGGAACTGTAGATCATCTATGATTTTAATTCTAAACTGCAATTTATTCAGCGATCTAAAAGAGACCTAGGTTAATGGTGCCAATTTTGGTTCTGCAGGGTTTAAAAGATTGTATTCCTCCACAACTTTTGACAGAAGCAATTTAAGATAAAAAATAAAAATAAGTTTTCCGGGCTAAACAATAAAAATCCAAAAATGCTATTTCTTACATGCCGACATGTCGCCTCGACGAACAGTACACGAAGAAGAGAAAGATCCTTAAGTAGGTGAGTGGATCATGAGTAGACTCGCCTCATCACTCATATGGATCCCTCCTTTATAAGTAGCCTCATACAATTACTTCACAAGAAGGTGATTACAGATAGGAACTTCACATTTCCATTATGGCGCATATTCGTCCAGTGCCTCTGATTTTCGAGTTTGGTTTATTATGCAGCAGGTTCACCACTATTAGATCTGCTGTATTTTACCGCAGTTTTCTCGGCCCGGGAAAGCTGCTTTGGTTTTAAAAAGGCATTTCTTTTAAAAATAACAGAGAGTTGTGAAAAAATTAAATGACTTCAGGAACTGTTCACGCAGGTTTTTACCACCTCGTTTTCCAGTATAACCTATGCAAAAATGCTACGCACGTGAGAGAGAGTGAAGGAGAGAGAGAGAGAGAGAGAGAGAGAGAGAGAGAGAGAGAGAGAGAGAGAGAGAGAGAGAGAGAGATTGAGCATCTTTTTAGATAAATAGTATATTTTTTTCGATTTTTTTATCAGTCATAATAAATTAATTCTCATGTTTTTTTTAAAACATGATTTTTAACATGATTTCTCATGTGATTTTAAAAAATCTATTAATCAACTATTTCCTTGTGTTGGAAAAAGGAAATAAGGAATAGAATAGAAGACATAAAAGGATACAAAGAGAAAAAAGAGATATGACATGCTTTGAAAAAAAACATGTTTCTAAGTAAATTGAGAGAGAGAGAGGGAGAAAGAGAGAGAGAGAGAGAGAGAGAGAGAGAGAGAGAGAGAGAGAGAGAGAGAGAGAGAGAGAGATTGAGCAGCTTTGTAGATAAATAGTATATTTTTTTCGATTTTTTTATCAGTCATAATAAATTAATTCTCATGTTTTTTCTCAACTTTGTAAAAGGATGGAAACAAGTTGTTTTACAAAAATGAGTAAAGAACAACGATAAAACCTAAAAAGAAAAAAACAACTTATGTACAGACGAGACTGCCAGCTATCTCAACTCCACTCATACTCTATGCACCAAAGTTTAAATAGTACTTTTCTGAAAACATTTTAGGATGCAACAGATGTACTCCGGTAATAATTGCAAATGCATACTCGCTTATTACCTTTCAGAACTTTTGAAGCAACGATTCAATATCGTTGTGGTATTGAAACGACGATTCATACCATTGTGGTATAAAAAAATTTAAACATTTTGTCACCTTGCTCTTGTGCTTAAAAAGTCAAACTTTTGTACAAGAAATAGGGGGTTTATGACCTCCCTCCATGTATAAAGTTTTTTTTTCATTTTCATTTTTAATAGTTGTCTTTACTTTCACTTGAAACAAGTTTTTTTTAATGTAATATTTCTTCACTTTGAATCATGTTCAGGGTTATCCTGTGGGTGGGGGAGGGGTAGCCCTCTTAAGCCCCACTCTTGACACTGAAGAGTAACTTTTGCATAAAGATCCTCCGAGAATAAAAGCACTCCTTGGGTGTGTAAAATTATCTTAAATACAGGAGGAGTTCCCACCAACTCAATCCCCAACTATTTATGCTAAGAGTCCACTGTTTTTTAACATTCAATAACCCATTAACTTTAACCCATTCCTGTTAAAAAATACCATGTCCGGAATAAATGGCTGATGTCATCCTTCAGCATTTGTATTGGAAGCCCCGTTCAAATAAATTTCTCCAAACGAGCAGAAACTCGGAGCTACGTTTTCCACTCCTTTTTAGTCTCATGTGACTCTCATGGCTATTTGAGATCTGTATTTAAAATGCCGCCTTTGAGGCATAAGCCCCTCCGTTCACAAACAAATCCGCTGCAAAACATTCTCCTATTTCCCTCCCCCGTCTACCAGCTAGCTGGTGTACAACTATGCAATTACATAAATAATATTAATTTATAATATTAATCTATATTAATCTATATATTATAGATATATTAATCTACAAGCAATCTATAATAATGCTTCATTTGATATGGTCTGTTTGCTGTTTATATACGATTAGGTATAATCGCAACAGTAAAACCTCCGAAACTGGGATGTAGGATGCCGTATAAAAACCTTCTTGGTTGTTCAAAGCTGATTCTCAATATCAGAACTATCGCTCGATAGAATTTTGACCCTATAAAAAGCTATAACTTTTATTTTGGAACACAAAAGGGTGGAATTCAGCACTTTCCTATTGTCTCCTCTCTTTTAATATTGAAAATACGGAATGAAAATCGAAATTTTTGTTCAAATAAAGCCTCTACTAATTTTCATCGCCACTGGATTGACTGGACCATCCCTTAAAAAAAAAAAAAAAAAAAAAAAAAAAAAAAAAAATCTTTTTTGGGGGTGTTTACCTCTTTATTAAAACTGTAAAAAATGCTATTATAATGATAACGCTGGGTGGTTAAATTTTTAATTATCAATTTTACATATTGCGAATATGCCAAAGAAAGTAAATTATTTTGATTGTTTCCAAAATTCTGTTTTCTTGATTTGTTTTTTATTGACCAAAGAAATTATTTGAAAAAAAACAATTGGAAAATCATTTTTGAATCTTGCAAGGGAAATCCATGTGTTCCATATTCTTTTTGTTTTCTCTTTCGGTTCTTTTTGTTCTTCTCTTTTGGTTTGTTTTCTCTTCAAAACATAAAGGATCAATGAATCACATTTCGGAGATTCATGATACCGCATTAAAAATCATCTCGCAAAAAATGATTCAGGACAGGCGTCCAAGAGAAAAATTGAGAAAAAATAGTTCACCTGCCAAGTCGTCCCATGTCATTATCTAAGAAAAAAAAGTATACGCCTAGGCAACAGCAGATAGGGCAAGAATAGCTTTGGATATGGGCGCCAGGTAGTATAAATAACCATTCTTTTCTCATTCTCTCTATAGTTGTATATACAAACACTTTAAGAAATATTGTATAAACAAGTTGTTCTTACTTGAGATTTAGTCTGGGACAATGGTTTGGCCAGAGCTACTGTTTCTAAGTCACCCATTAGATATTCTGAGACCCTGTAACAAAAAATAGTTCTAAGTATTCTCTATAAACCTAGACACAAAAGCACGCAAGCTGTTACGTGCTAGTTAGAATTACTTGCATATAGATAGAAAGGGGAAATTCCCGCAAGTAATATCCGAATGGACTCGCCATTTCAATTGTTCTTGGACGGGGGAGGTGTCTTTGGGTTATAGCCAGAAAAATGTTACATGTTGCAGAACTGTGACTTCAGTCACTTGTAATTGATCATAAAATTGCACATTAAATCATAATGTAGCCAGTTGGTACTTGAATCTGAGCCAATTAGCAGCTCCTCATCCTATAGTTTACTCTGGAATCCTATACCTTATTGTAAACTTAAGCCAAAGTTTAATAGACTTAGCCCTATATCGTCCTTACGTGGCAATCAAACTTATCCCAAATAAGAACCTCCCTTCTTCAAATTGTGTTGGAAGCTTCTGTTAAAAGGTCCAGCTTAACGGATTTAAGCTAGCACCATCTAATAATACCTCACATGGCACTTCAAAATTCGGCTAATTAGACGCCTCGAACCTCTTCAGGAGTTCGTGGAATATGAGCAATCTCAGTTGCTTAATTGCCTGCAAGTCCTGTGGACATGCTCAGTCATAAATTCGAGAAAACATGTTATTTGAGGTCTCCAATCGTCGTCAAATGGCTCATAGAACTGATAGACTATTTAAATTACCTTTGCTCCATGCCTATCAACCTTAGTTCTGTCCTGGGATGGATGATAGACTTTCTATCAGCAAGTGAAATGACATTATTTTTATACATTTTTAAAAAAGGCTTATGCCAGCTTTGTCTCTCACTCACACTATCTGCCTTTCTTTCAATTAGCCATGGCTCTCAACTTTTCGTCACAGTCCGCCAACTTGATTTTAGTTGAGCAGGGGCAATTCAAATAGTCTATCAATCCTATGAGCCATTTGAAGGCGATCGGAAACCCCAAATAAAATGTTTTCTCAAATTTATGACTGAGCATGTCCACAGGACTTGCGGACAATTGGGTAACTGAGATTGTTCATGTTATATGAGCTTTGCCTACTGGGAAATCCCACTGGAATTGCAATGGGGATGACCGAGATATTCGGGTTGACTCATGACAAAGAATGTCCACTGTAGTATTTTGCAAAAAGAAAGACTAAATTCGCTTGAACTCACAGTCGAACAAGCGACCTAAGCCCAAGGCCGTATCAAGGGGGAGTTAGACCCCCCCCGAAATGTTTGCTTGACTCAGAAAAAACGTAACAAAAACGGATATAAACAAACTTTTTATGACTTTTTTTAGGTTTTTTTGTGTACCCCCCCCCCCCCAGGAAAATGTTTTAAAACATTTATATTTTTTTCAGTAAAGTGCAAATTATGTACTGGTCTTGGGAAGGCATGGATTTTGAGCAAAACTTATGTTAGTTTCTGTTCGTTTTGAGTTTGATTCGATTATTTATTGTAATTTCTGTTCGTTTTGGGTTTCATTTATTTATCGATGCTGATTTGCGGTAGTTCCACGCTTCGTAGATTAGTTGATTTTATTTTTGCTCATTTTTTGTTTAATGGAGTTCTTTACTTTTCTTTGAAAAACTTATTTTGTGGAAAAAGTTTTTTTAATTAATTTCTGTTTGTTTTATATTGACATAGTCTTTTCAGGTAAAAAGAAAATAATACTTTAAATCTTTTTGTTTTTTAAGGCTTTATAGTTTGGTGTGGAAATTCGACTCACTTTCAACTATTAAAAAGGGTAATTTCAATTTCCAAACTAATGAGCCATTTTTGAAATTTTTTCAACAACTTTCTATATAAACCTTATTTGTCCCCAGGGCATAACTTACAACCCTTGCACTGAGGGCTCTGAGGGGATTATCATCTTAAATACCTAATTTCCAGAACTTTCGACTACGTTGAAGAAAATGGATATCTCAAAATTTTGATTGGATGTGTTTGGGGAAATGGTGGGCGTGAGAGGGGGGTTAGTTGCCCTTCAATCAGCTTCGACTATTAAAAGGGCACAAGATCTTTCAATTTTCAATTGAATGAGCCCTTTTTGATGTTTTTACAACACTGCTTTCTATAAAAACATTACTTGCTCCCAGGGCATAACTTACACCCCTTCCCCTGAGGATTGTGGGAGGGGGGGGGATAGGTTGTCATCCTTAAAGTTTCCAAAACTTTCAACTACGTTGAATAAAATGGCTATCTAAAAATTTTTATTGGATGTGTTTGGGGAAAAGGTAGGCGTGAGAGGGGGGTTAGTTGCCATCAAATCCCATTCGACTATTAAATAGACCTAGCCCTTCGAATTTCCAATAGAATGAGCCCTTTTTCAAGTTTCTACGACAAAGACTTCAATAAAAACCTTATACACCCAAAGGGCATAACTTATAACCCTTGCCCTGAAGACTGTGGGGGGAGTTTCCTGCTCAAAGGTATAATTCCTTGAACTTTAAACTGTATGGAACAAAATGGCTATCTCAAGATTTTGATTGGATATGTTTTGGGAAACGGGGGGCGTGGAAGGGGTGTTAGTTGCCTTCCAGTCGCTTTCGACTATTAAAAAGGACACTATCCATTTCAATTACCAATCAAATGAGCCCTTTTTGAAGTTTCTTCGACAACACTTTCTATAAAAACCTTACATGCTCCCAGGGCATAACTTACAACCCTTGCCCTGAGGGCTGTGGGGAGAGTGTCCTCCCCAAAAACATAATTTCTATCTGGAAATCAACAGCGCTGAACAAAATGCCTATGTAAAAATTTTGATTGGATGTGTTTGGGGAAAAGGTGGGCGAGAGAGGGGGGTTTGTTGCCCTCAAATAACTTTCGACTATTAAAAAGGACACTAGACCTTTGATTTTCCAATCGAATGAGCCCTTTTTCAAGTTTCTACGCCAAAGACTTCAATAAAAACTAATATCCCCCCAGGGCATAACTTATAACCCTTGCCCTGAAGACTGTGATGGGGGGGGGGGGTGTCCTGCTCAAAGGTATAATTACCTGAACTTCAAACTGCATGGAACAAAATGGCTATCTCCAAATTTTGATTGGATGTGTTTGGGGAAATGGTGGACGTAGAAGGGATGTTAGTTGCACCCCGATTACTTTTGACTATAAAAACGGGCACTAGTCATTTCAATTTCCAACTGAATAAGTCCTTTTTGAAGTTTGTGCGACGACCCGTTCTACAAAAACTTTATATGCACCCAGGACTAGACTTACAGCTCTTGCCCCGGGGGCTTTGGGGGAGTGCCCTCCTCAAAAACATAATTTCTATCTGAAAATCAACTACGCTGAACAAAATGGCTATCTCAAAATTTTGATTGGATGTGTTTCCGGAAATGGTGGGCGTGGAAGGGGTGTTAGTTGCCTTCCAATCAAGCCACTCCAATTTCCAATTAAATGAGCCCTTTTCAAAGTTTCCATGACAACTTCTTCGATACGAAGTGCCCTGCTCTAAAGGAAAAAAATGAAAAATAATACATTGTGCCAACATCGTGCTTATGTGCCCTCAGGGCATAGCTTAAAAAGGTTAAGGGCATGGTTGTGGGGGAGTGTCCTACTCAAAAACATGTTTTCTATGTGGAAATCAGCTACGCTGAACAAAATGGCTATCTCAAAATTTTGATTGGTTGTGTTCGGGGAAATGATGGGCGTTGGGAGGGGGGGGCTAGTTGCCCTCCTATCAGTTTTGACTATAAAAATGGCACTAGCCCCTTCAGTTTCCAATCGAATGAGCCCTTTTTGAAGTTTCTACGACAACTCCTTCGATACGAAGTGCCCTGGTCTAAGACCAAGAAATAAGCAATACATTGTGTTCACATCGTTCTTTACTTAGGCAGTGCTATTGCGCTGCCTAAGATAAAAAAATAATGCCTTTAACCACCACTCTGATTGGTCAATAATAGGCCTAAGGATTATACTTGAATATTGAACATAGCTCTATTCACCAAATTACGTTGAGATACATTACTGGTATTTTAGTTACCCATAAATTTGATTCACCTGCAACTGTGAATAAACGTGACTTGGGGGTAAAGTTATTACAAGATCAAGCTTAATTCATTAGTTTCAATTAAGTCAGAAGACAGCCCTTTTACTAGAGCAAGAACGCCAGGAACATGTTTTCTTCGGCATGAACATCGATTAGTGCTATACCCTGGAGACACAAATCTTCACTATTTTTAAGAAACATCCGAACATACTTGCAAACAGGCATTTTAAAAAAGATAGGGTAGATTCTAAGACATGACACATGCTTTACTCTCCCCGAGGTTGTGTGCAATGGCATCTCGAAACCTCCCAAAATATTTCACTTTCTCAGAAGCTAAATTTAAAATGCGGATGCACTAATTATTTTCTTTTATTGTTTTAACTCCATATATTAAGACGATACTTAATAGATCTTACGTCATTCGGAAATATAAAGGACACCCTAGACGGTCAATCATTTTGATCAAAAGCATCCGTCAATAAATTGATTAAAGCATGATTGACCATCTAGGAACCTGTTTGACACTTGAATCAAGCGTTGACGAGGATTGATAGAAAGTTTGAATCCCCCAATCGGTTCCTAGACGGTCAATCATGCTTTAATCAATTGATTGACGGAAGCTTTTGATAAAATTGATTGACCGTCTAGGATGTCCTTAACTGGCATTTCTTTTTAAATTGTTAAATTGGTGTATCACGTTTGCATTGAATAAAAAAGATACGTCGCTTAAATCCTCCTCCCCCAAAAACTTTTTTTTTATGCTGAAGCATCTGTAATTTTTATCTATTGTCTTTTATCTACACATGTAAGTGCGATTTATGGTAGGTTTCAATGTCAGGTTTTAGCTGACATATATAGCTCACAAAACTTCTTTTTTGTTCAAAGATTAATTAAAAAACTTTTTCCAGAAAATAAGTTTTTCGAAGAAAAGTAAAGAATTCCATTAAACAAAAAATGAGGAGAAATAAAGTTAAATAATCTACCAAGCGAAAAACTAACACAAATCAGCATTGATAAATAAATGAAACCCAAAACGAACAGAAATTACAATAAATAACCGAGCCAAACTCAAAACGAGCAAAAATTAACATAAGTTGGGCTCAAAACCCCTAACCCTTCCCAAGGCCAGAACATAATTTGCACTTTACTGAAAAAAATATAAACGTTTTTACTTTTATAACTCTAATAAATCAAATAATATTAACATTTTGATTACTAAATATCAGTATATGTATATTAAACTGACAATGAAAATTCATTTGTATTTTTTCAGTAAAGTGCAAATTATGTTCTGGCCTTATAAATATAAACAAATATACCAGGGCATAACTTATAACCCTTGCCTTGAAGACTGTGGGGGGAGTGTTCTAATCAGAGGTATAATTTCCAGAACTTTAAACTCCGTGGAACAAAATTGCTATCTCAAAATTTTGATTGGATGTGTTTGGGGAAATGGTGGGCGTGGAAGGGGTGTTAGTTGCCTTCCAATCACTTCCGACAATTAAATATGGCACTAGCCATTTCAATTTCCAATCGAAAGAGCCTATTTTGAAGTTTCTACGACAACGCGTTCTATGAAAACCTTATACGCCCCAAGGGTATAACTAACAACCCTTGCCCTGAGGGCAGTGGGGGGGGTTGTCATCCTTAAAAACCTAATTTCCAGAACTTTCAAATACGTTGAACAAAATGGCTATCTTAAGATTTTGATTGAATGTGTTTGGGGAAAAGGTTGGCGTGAGAGGGGGGTTAGTTGCCCTCCAATCATTTTCGAATATTAAAAAGGGCACTAGCCCTTTGAATTTCAAATTGAATGAGCTGTTTTTGAAGTTTCTACAACAATGCTTTCTATAAAAACCTTATATGCGCCCAGGGCATAACTTACAACCCTTGTCCTGAGGGCTGTGGGGGAGTGTCCTCTTCAAAAAAATAATTTCTATCAGGAAATCAACTAAGCTGAACAAAATGTCTATCTCAAAATTTTGATTGGATAATTTTGGGGAAATGGTGGGCGTGGAAGGGGGGTAAGTTGCCCTCAAATCAATTTTGACTATTAAAAAGGGCACTAGACCTTTGAATTTTCAATCGAATGAGAGCCCTTTTTCAAGTTTCTACTACAAAGATTTCAACAAAAACTTATACGCCTCCAGGGCATAACTTATAACCCTTGCCCTGAAAACTGTGGAGAGAGTGTCCTGCTCAAAGGTATAATTTCCTGAACTTTAAACTGCGTGGAACAAAAATGTTATCTCAAAATTTTGATTGGATGATTTTGGGGAAATGGTGGGCGTGGAAGGGGTGTTAGTTGCCTTCCAATCACTTTTGACTATTAAAAAGGGCACTAGCCATTTCAATTTCCAATCGAATGTGCCCTTTTTGAAGTTTCTACGACAACACGTTCTATAAAAACCTAATATGGCCCCACGGCATGACTTACAACCCTAGCCCTGAGGGCTGTAGGAGTTTATCATCCTCAAAGACCTAATTTCAAGAAATTTAATCTACGTTGAACAAAATGGCTGTCTTTAAAATTTTGATTGGGTGTGTTTGAGGAAAAGGTGGGCCTGAGAGGGGGGTTAATTGCCCTCCAATCACCTAATTTCCAGAAATTTCAACTACGTTGAACAAAAAGGCTATCTCAAAATTTTGATTGGATAATTTTTGGGAAATGGTGGGCGTGGAAGGGGTGTTAGTTGCTTTCAAATCACTTTTGACTATTAAAATAGGGCACTAGCCATTTGAATTTTCAATCGAATGAGCCCTTTTTGAAGTTTCTACGACAACGCGTTCTATAAAAACCTTTTATGCACCCAGAGCATAATGTACAACCCTTGCCTTGAGGGCTGTGGGAGTTTGTTATCCTCAAAGACCTAATTTCCAGAAATTTAATCTACGTTGAACAAAATGGCTGTCTTTAAAATTTTGATTGGATGTGTTTGAGGAAAAGGTGAGCCTGATGGGGGGGGGGGGGTTAATTGCCCGCCAATCACTTTCGACTATTAAAAAGGGCACTAGCCATTTGAATTTCCAATCGAATGAGCTGTTTTTGAAGTTTCTGTGACAACGCTTTCTATAAAGACTATATATGCCCCAAGTGCATAACTTACAACCCTTGCCATGAGGGCTGTGGAGGATTGTCTTCCTCAAAAACATAATTTATATCTGGAAATCAACTGCACTGAACAAAATGGCTATCTAAAAATTTTGATTGGATGTGTTTGGGGAAAAGGTGGGCGAGAGAGGGGGGTAAGTTGCCCTCAAATCACTTTTGACTATTAAAAAGGGCACAAGACCTTTGAATTTGCTATCGAATGAGTTCTTTTTCAAGTTTCTACGACGAAGATTTCAACAAAAACTTATATGCCCCCTGGGCACAACTTATAACCCTTGCCCTGAAGACTGTGGGGGAGTGTCCTGCTCAAAGGTATAATTTCCTGAACTTTAAACTGCTGGAACAAAAAGGTTATCTCAAAATTTTGATTGGATAATTTTGGGGAAATGGTGGGCGTGGAAGGGGCGTTGGCTGCCCTCCAATCACTTTCGACTATTAAAAAAGGCACTAGCCATTTCAATTTCCAATCGAATGAGCCCTTTTTGAAGTTTCTACGACAACGCGTTCTATTAAAACCTTATATGCCCCCGGGGCATATCTTACACCACTTGCCCTGAGGGCTGGGGGGTGGGGGGTTGTCATCCTCAAAGACCTAATTTCCAGAAATTTCAACTACGTTGAACAAAATGGCTATCTCAAAATTTTGATTAGATGATTTTTGGGAAATGGTGGGCGTGGAAGGGGTGTTAGTTGCTTTCCAATCACTTTCGACTATTAAAATAGGGCATTAGCCATTTGAATTTCCAATCGAATGAGCCCTTTTTGAAGTTTCTACGACAACGCGTTCTATTAAAACCTTATATGCCCCCAGAGCATAATTTACAACCCTTGCCCTGAGGGCTGTGTGGGGGGGGGGTTGTTTTCTCAAAGACATAATTTCCAGAAATTTTAACTACGTTGAACAAAATGGCTATCTTAAAATTCTGATTGGATGTGTTGGGGAACAGGTGGGCATGATAGTAGGGTTAGGTGCTTTCCAATCACATTCGAAAAATAAAAAGGACACTAACCCTTTGAATTGCAATCGAATGAGCTTTCACTGAAGTTTCTACGACAACGCTTTCTATAAAAACCTTATATGCCCCCATGGCATAACTTACAAGCCTTGCCATGAGGGCTGTGGGGAGTTTCCTCCTCAAACATAATTTCTATCTGAAAATCAACTACGGTGAACAAAATCGCTATCTCAAAATTTTGATTGGATGTGTTTCGGGAAATGGTGGGCTTGGAAGGGATGTTAGTTGCCTTATAATCCCTTTCGACTATTAAAAAGGGCGCAAGCCACTCCGATTTCCAATTGAATGGGCCCTTTTTCGAAGTTTCTACGACAACTTCCTCGCTACGAAGTGCTGTGGTCTAAAGGGAAAAAAATAATACATTGTGCCAACATCGTTCTTACATGCCCCAGGGCATAACTTAAAACCCTTGCCCGGGGGGTTATGGGGAAGTGATCTCCTCAAAAACATATTTTCTATCTGGAAATCAACTACGCTGAACAAAATAGCTATCTCCAAATTTTGATTGGATGTTTGATTTGACGTGGAAGGGGTGTTAGTTGCCTTCCAATCACTTTTGACTATTAAAAAGGGCACAAGCCACTTCAATTTCCAGTTGAATGAGCCCATTTCGAAGTTTTTACGACAAATTCTTCGATACGAAGTGACCTGGTCTAAAGGAAAAACAAAATAATAAATAATACATTGTGCCAACATCGTTCTTATATGCCTCCAGAGCATAACTTGAAACCCTTGCTCTGAGGGTTGTGGGGGAGTAAACTCCTCAACAACATATTTTGTATCTGGAAATCAATTACGCTGAACAAAATGGCTATCTCAAAATTTTGATTGGATGTGTTTGGGGGAATGCTGGACGTGAGGGGGGGGGGGGCTAGTGGCCCGCCAATCGCTTTCGTCTATTAAAAAGAGCACTAGCCACTCTAATTTCCAATCGAATTAGCCCTTTTCGAAGTTTCTCCGACAAGTCCTTCGATACGAAGTGCCCTGTTCTGAAACCAAGAAAAAAAAAATAGTAATACATTGTGTCAACATCGTTCTTTACTTAGGCAGCGCTATTGCGCTGCCTATGATATAGTAGCTGGTATATGATCCTTGCGATTATACTGATGCTGATAAATAATATGTTCCTTACTTTGAAGCGAAATGGAATTTAATGTGTTATTTTTAATAATGAAGTACTTTTTTTTCTTTTTTTAAAGTCACATACACCCAAAGATATCTTTAGAATTCAATGAAATCTGGTTTTGAAATATACCCGACAAACCATAGTTGTTTTTTTTTAATATATAGTAGAACTGGTATATAGCCTTGGCGGTTACGCTGAATCTGATAATGATAAGTTATTTACTCTCTGAGGAAATTCAAATAATATCACCTTATCTAAAAAATTAAAATTGATTTTTTTTATATTGAATCGCTTGTTTTTTTGTGTTTTTTTTTCAAGCTAGGCACATCACTTTTGTAATTTTTTGCGACATCTGATATGTCTTCGTTAAGCCTGCTTCTGAGATATACCTGACAAAATATTTTACGAAAGGTAGTGTAAATTTCATATCGTTACTCTCGTACCTCTCTTGTGCCACTTTCCTTACTTTCTGAGCTATTGGTTACAAACTCCCATTCACAGGGGATAGGCTTCCTTTCCTAAGTTCTGGCAGCCTATGTATGACAGAATAATAGTTTATTTTTAACCCACTATACAAATCAAGAAGTGAACCAGTAACAAAAAACAAAAGTAAAAACATAATATAGCAAAAACAAATTAAATTAAAGACACTGAGAAAATAGGGAACTCGAAACAACTTATAAACTGAGGAGCGCAAAAAACCCTAATACTTTTAAAATGTCGTTCCTACGATGCAGGTATAACAAAAACTTGAAATAAATCTGAAATCAATTATCTTTGAGTACCAAGGACACCAAAATTGACTAGTTTTACCCTTTTGACCCATCTCAGGGCCATTCTGAAAACCCCGAATTTCTAACACATTTCTTTGGTTGTTTTTTATGGCAGTGCCAAATTGTTGTCAGCATTTCCAAGTTGAACCGTAAAAATAATTGAGCAGTACTAGTTAGTTAAATTAGACAAGCCTTTTTGAAAAGTGTTTAGGGCAGCACTTAATTTTCGTCAGTGTTGCCAAGTTTAATCATTAAAATAAATAAGCGAAACTAACTAGTCAGAAAAAAATCCAAACATTAACAATCTGTTAATCCCCAAAGCACCTAGACCTTCAATGGGAAGCTACACCTTAAGCTATTTTTGGCATAAATGTTTTAGCATATTTTTTGCTGATTTTACCTACAATTTTTTCTATTTTGGCCACCCACTACTGCCAAAAACTGCATTACGTACAACTGGTTGTCTTTTTTGTCAAAATTTAAATCCTCCATTTTTCCTAGCCGATCTGAATTCTTTTCAGAATTTCTCAGTTAATCAGGATATTTTATGAAAAATCTGATTGGCTTAAATTAGCGCTAGCTAGATTTCAATATTAATATAATCTTATTGTGAATGTACTTAATTTTCTACTTAACCAATTGAAACAACCAGATTTTGTTTCACCATCCATGGTACGTTAATATCCTTTGATACGAAAGGGACCAGGCAAAATATAAACACCGGCAGCAAGCGGAACTATTATATCTAAATTTACACGCAAAAGTTGCTCCATTTATTCATTTTGGCATAAATATCAGATATTTCTATTTATAGTTACTTTAGTCATTTACTTTTATTTTACTTTTGAGTTAATTTTGAAATTTGCTTTTCACACAGTTTTTCTGTTTCCATCATAAAAATAAGAATTAATTGCAGCTCAAACTTCAGGATTCTGTTTCCAACACCAATATGTTTGTTACAGTCCCTTTACTCGTGTAATAACTCTCATCAATGGTTTTAGCCATACAGTTGTTTTCAGAATCAAAATGGTTTAAAGTATCATGTTCGAAAATCATCTTGAAGAATCAACAGTGAGGAATACTATCAGTATTGATGATTTTCGTAACAGGTGCTGATGCTGATAGAGATCCTTTTTATCTTTAGCACACGTTGAATCCCCTCCCCCCATAATTTAAATAATATGCGTATGAGGGGTTCAGAATTATATTCTCTAGGCATCTTTAAATATACAAGGAGAGAAGTTTTTATTCCTCTAGCTAGCTCTGAATTTTAGCTAGATCTTAATTACGAAAAGACCTTGCCGCTTGCGCTAGCTAAATTTTGTGAAGTTGCGTATGGGATGGTATAGAGATGTTCATGATCGGTGTTGCTATAATGCAATCGTACGAAAAAAAGTGGAACGGGTAACCAATAAAAACAATCGCATATTGTTCATTTTCTCTTTACGAAAACCAACAGAGAAGTCCGAAAAAAGACAGGACCTATATAAAGAGATGGCGCCATAGAAGTTGACACTTTTAGGTGGGGGAGAAATCATTATAATACGATAATAGTAATACATATTTTTGAAAACCTGTCAAATACATTAAAGTGATTGGTGCTACCTATGAGAATAATTCTGCTGCGGTTAAAGTAGGAAATGAGGTTAGTAGCTGGTTTCGTATGAAATCAGGAACTAACCAGGGTTGCTGTTCTATCCCCATTTATATGGATCATTTTGTTGGAATTTGCCTCAAGGAAAGACAATGGGAAAATATGGAATGAAATGGGGACGAAAAACTTTCCTGGACTTAGATTATGGTGATGATTTAAGCATACTAGATGGAAGTGTGAGCAAAATGAATGACCTTTTATCATTTTCTTGCATGACTAAGCGTGAGGCTTATATATATTGATTCCGTTCGTGGCTTGTCTTCTAACTGCAGGCAATGTGAGGCTTATATATATAGATTCCCATCGTCGCTTGTCTTCTAACTGCAGACAATGTGAGGCTTATATATATATTGATTCCCATCGTTGCTGGTCGTCTAACTGCAGACAATGTGAGGCTTATATATATTGATTCCCATCGTGGCTTGTCTTCTAACTGCAGACAATGTGAGGCTTATATATGTTGATTCCAATCGTCGCTTGTCTTCTAACTGCAGACAATGTGAGGCTTATATATATTGATTCCCATCGTCACTTGTCTTCTAACAGCAGACAATGTGAACTTCTTGTAGATGTCAAGGTGTCACCGCATAGTTTCGACACCCTAGGAAAATACTTCTTCCTTAAAGTTGTCACCTATTTAGATCACTCTTGTGGCCAAAAATGTCAATATGCCGCACACACACACACACACACACACATTTGTGTGTGTGTGTGTGTTTGTATGTATGTTTGTGCGTGTGTGTGGGGGGGGGAGGGGTACACAAAAACTCAAAAAAGTATAAAAATTTGTTTATCCCATTTTTTTACGTTTTTACGAGTCAGGCAAACATTGGGAGGGGGTCAAAACTCTGTGTGTGCAGTATGGCAATACACCGCACACACATACACACATTGTGTGTGTGTGTGTGTGTGTGTGTGTGTGTGTGTGTGTGTGTGTGTGTGTGTGTGTGTGTGTGTGTGTGTGTGTGTGTGTGTGTGTGTGTGTGTGTGTGTGTGTGTGTGTGTGTGTGTGTGTGTGTGTGTGTGTGTGTGTGTGTGTGTGTGTGTGTGTGTGTGTGTGTGTGTGTGTGTGTGTGTGTGTGTGTGTGTGTGTGTGTGTGTGTGTGTGTGTGTGTGTGTGTGTGTGTGTGTGTGTGTGTGTGTGTGTGTGTGTGTGTGTGTGTGTGTGTGTGTGTGTGTGTGTGTGTGTGTGTGTGTGTGTGTGTGTGTGTGTGTGTGTGTGTGTGTGTGTGTGTGTGTGTGTGTGTGTGTGTGTGTGTGTGTGTGTGTGTGTGTGTGTGTGTGTGTGTGTGTGTGTGTGTGTGTGTGTGTGTGTGTGTGTGTGTGTGTGTGTGTGTGTGTGTGTGTGTGTGTGTGTGTGTGTGTGTGTGTGTGTGTGTGTGTGTGTGTGTGTGTGTGTGTGTGTGTGTGTGTGTGTGTGTGTGTGTGTGTGTGTGTGTGTGTGTGTGTGTGTGTGTGTGTGTGTGTGTGTGTGTGTGTGTGTGTGTGTGTGTGTGTGTGTGTGTGTGTGTGTGTGTGTGTGTGTGTGTGTGTGTGTGTGTGTGTGTGTGTGTGTGTGTGTGTGTGTGTGTGTGTGTGTGTGTGTGTGTGTGTGTGTGTGTGTGTGTGTGTGTGTGTGTGTGTGTGTGTGTGTGTGTGTGTGTGTGTGTGTGTGTGTGTGTTATCTTTATTTTTGGATGCCAGATAAATACATCAGCTCTTAGAATTTGAATTAGATTTGCAAACATTTTCTTTGATTGGTATTTAGTAAATATTCTGTAAGACAGAATGTCACTTTCACAAAACATCTCACGCAACACTCTTTGAAGTGACACAACCCAACTGTCTTCAATTTTGAGGTAAATAAAATTACGCTTGTTCCTCTTAAAAATACATCCGCTTTCTTTTTAAACCTCCCCTGGTTGCGAGACAAATATGTCAGTCCGCTGAATTTTAATCACAAACATTCCTTAGAAAAGATTAATCTAGCTTGTTAGTAATTTTTTAAATGACACATCATGCGTCGGCCAAGAGTATTAAAAAGAGCAAAGGAGGCGCAATACGCGTCCTCAACCCTACATGCTAAGTAAAGTAACTATGTACTAAAAGTCAGTGAAAAAGCGTTCTACAAATAAACCCAGCGGAGAGTGAAAGTTTTCCAACAAAAACAGAACATTACTCATTAAAAGCGGAAGTTTGGGCAATTCACGGGTGTCCTTGCTTGTCTAACAAGATGAGCCAAATTAGAAATTAGCAGGATCGCTGTGTACATTTTTAGGAGAAGTATTTTAAAATTTTGCGATTTAAATTCTTTAAGTTTTGGTTTTGGTTTACCTTTTAAATTTTGGTTGATTCTATCGCATGTAATGAATTTGTAATTTTGCTCATAAATTATGAATAAAACATTACTTTTGACTCAAAGTAGCAAAACATTATTTTGCCAATATTTTTCACTAAATTGGAAATTTGGCCAATTTACAGGCGTCTTTACAAGCCTAGCAAAATGTGCTAATTAGAAGTTATTAAGGATCGCTGATTACATTTTTAGAAGAAGCATTTTGAAGTATTCCCCTTGAATTTTTTTATCCTAAAGTGCACAGTAGCTTCAATTGAGGGGAGGGGGTTGTGCCACCTAGATTTTTGCCCCTCACCTTAACTTTGAAGAATACCTTTTTAGGATGTTTTAATTGAAAAGTCCTTTTTTATTTCCATTGGGAAAATTAAAAAATCCCCCCCAACCTAAATTTATAGGACCTCACATGATCTATAAAAATATGAAAACGGTAAAAAACTTAGATGATTTGGATCTTCAGGGATTTAAGACAGAAAACAGGTATTAAGAAATAGCAGTGCCATTCACAGTGCAGCGTCTAGCAGCGTCTTTAAAAAAGTAAAAACTTTCAAAGGCAGTTGGATATTTAGATTTCTACTGGGAGCATAATCTTTGCTTTCTTTAACCCCCCCCCCCCCTTGAATTTTAAAATGTCTAAAAAGATATGTATGCTGCAGTTTTATTAATACAGTTGGGATCCGTTAGATGGTGGTTGTGTGTCGTTTTTTTTTTAACATTAGCACCAGTATCAACTCTTATAAATTAAGAGTAGTTATATCTTCAATCACGAAGAGTAATAAAGACATCTAATCTAATAAATAAGCCAAAAATTTTTGATTCTCTTCTATTAAACGGACTCTTTTATATAGTGCTAGTTTGGTTAATGCTAATGAAATAAAATAAAATAGGAAAGATATATAATAGTTAAGAAACAAACTTAGGCTACACATTTGCACATTAGGGGGTTGGGGCAAAGCATATCATATACTAAATACATAACATAACCTGGGTACCTCCCCCCCCCCAAAAAAAAACAACACTTTTAATATCTTATAGGCAATTAAAACCAAGCTATACATTGTATTTCTCTACAGCGGTATCTTGAATCATCCCGTAAAAACGGGTTTTTCGTCGCGTCTCCAGTTTGACATTCCATATACACTAGATAAAAGAGTCCGTTTAATAGAAGATTACCAATTTTTTTTCTCTTTTCCTGGTAAAAACAGTCTTTGTCACCCTACATCAGATGACCAGTTGCTGCTAAAAGGTTTCACTTTTCTGTTAAACATTTTGAGGTAAACTTTAAACTTTGGCAAAAAGAAATTCAAAGGAAGTTTCTTTTTGTTTAATATACTTTTCGTGTGTTTTCCTCTTTTTTCGCACTTCAAAAGAGTTTTTAAAAAATATGACAATTTTGTGGACCTCCCAGAATGCGTACGCCTTAGACTAGATTTAATTCTGAACTTGATTTATTATTTTTCTGATTGTTAGACGGCACGGCAAAAATGTTTATTTGTGAATTTTATACTGGAAATTATGCGGTTTAATCTATAGTAGCACTTTTTTTTTTTTTTATTGGTTTTCTTTTTGTGTAGGCTTATAGTTGGTTTATTCTGACAACTCTGCTATTTGTTCAGTTTATATAATAAATTTAATAAATTAGTAAAAATAATAAATTCATAAATATAATGAAATGAATTGATTTTGTCCAGCTGTTGGCCTTAGAAAAATTATCTGTCCAAATCGCCCATGAAGCTTCAAACATGGGTCCATGGGGGGGGGGCAAAATTAAAAGGATGGAAAAAACGAGAAATTATGTAAAGACGTAGGTGAGTCGAGAAAAAGTTGTAACAAAGGGAGATTTCTCTAGCATTTGAGGAAGCTCCAAGGACACCCTCCCCATGCATAAACCCAATTCTAAATGATTATTAAATCCCTCATTTTACTTATTGGTGAGATGAAAAAAATATGCAACCACGCTTCGACTCCATGTACCGACTGGTCAGCAGATGAAGAATGTTAAAAGAGGGGAGGGCTGCCAAATAGTCTAAAATGGAAGAAAGTAAATTCTTTAATGCCTTATGAAAAAATATAAGAAATATTTTTTCTATGAAATGGAATTTTTTTAATTAATAAAAGAAAATAAATGATTTTAAAAAAATTAAACTTTAACAAAAAACAATACCTTCTTATAGAAATATAAGAAAAAAATGCCTTATGCAAATTTTTCAGCCTGATTCATTCAAGCGCAGATTTTTTCAGACAGTTTCTCTTTTTTTAGGGGTTAGCACATTAACACCCAAGAAAATTCACCCAAGGGAAGGTAACTACGAAATGTTTCCAGGCGGAGAGAAAAGTTTGAAGGAACGATTATTTCCTCTACAAAAAAAAACATTTATATTTATCCAAATATTGTAAAATCTGTAAAAAATTTTGAGAAAAGAGATTTGAATCAAGCATTATTATAGGAAAAAATTGTTTTATATCATTCATACCAATCAAACATTGGCTCTAGAATAGCGGCTATTCAGAAAGAGACATGGTAGAACAAAAAGAGAGACGCTTTTAGATTAGTATTTTGTGTGCATTTTATGGTTTTGTTTACGTTTTGACAATACATCCTTAACCCCCCCCCCCGCCTCTTAATGGTCTCATATAGCCCTTAGCTACATAAAAACAAACATAATAATTCATGAAAACTGATTCAAAAACAGATAGGGGAAAAACAAGGAAATATGATTCATTGATACTTGCTCGTTGATCCATCATTTTTTGGTTAGTTTTTTTACTAACCAAACGAGACCATTAGAAGGGGGCTCGGGTGAACTATCAAAAAT
Source organism: Artemia sp. Qi Xiang Cuo (assembly GCF_049724085.1). Classification (NCBI taxonomy): domain Eukaryota; kingdom Metazoa; phylum Arthropoda; class Branchiopoda; order Anostraca; family Artemiidae; genus Artemia; species Artemia sp. Qi Xiang Cuo. The sequence continues at coordinate 10,512,271 of NC_142809.1, forward strand.
TTGAACAAAACCATAAAGATTAACAGTCTAAAAATGTCTCTCTTTTTGTTCTAGTACGCCTCTTACTGAAGAAACGCATTTCTGGACCCTTAAAAAACATTGTCTTTCTAAAGACTTTTTTTTATTATTTTATCTCAATGGAACCTCCCCCCTAAATTAATGGCATCAGTAGAATTTAAACCACAGAAAAAAAAACATTACAATAGAAAAGATCATATTCCTTTTAACACAAGCTAACAATATTTTTCTAGTCTTTCTCTGCTATTTTTGACTTGGCCAGCTTTCACACAATTAAAAATTCTCTCAAAACATTTCATACAATTTTATTGCTCTATATGAGTGGATATTTGTTACTATTTTGAGAGGAGTATTAAACCCAAGGAAGTTGAAACAGGGTAATGAACCTTGTCAAGAATATCCCTCCTACAACATTAAGTATCCCTCCTACAACATGCCTGAAGACAAATTAAAGGAAGGGAAGCATGTCATAGTAATGGGCTTCTGTTTTTTGGAGAAAAAATTAAAAACACCACAGACTTCATGACGACGCAGAAACAGCGTTGGTTGCCAACGGCTCTGTCGCTCAATCTTTTGGCCTTACTACAAATTATTAATTTGAAATAGGACTGGGACGAAGACCAAGAGTTAACGCCACAGGAATTGGAATGGAGTTTTAAAATTTGACGGCCACCCTAGTCGAAGACTCATAAACAACAGCTTTGTAAGTTTCATTTCCTGCTAATTAATGACTTGTTATAAATATATAGCCAGTGATTTAATTTAGATTTTATACATATTTGTGCATATTATGAATTGAGGGAATCCCCTCTGATACTCTGAGGAGATCCTTAATCAGTTCTAACACAAGTATCTGCCCCTTAGTGCTCTTAAGCCCCGTCTTAGTGGGTGTCATAAGAGTCATAAGGATTCCTTGGGAATCTGAAGCACGAATCGCACTTTCGAACCAATCTATAAATAAGAAAAATAGAACCATGCTCTGCTTTAGCGTTATTAATGCTATTAAATATAAAAAAGTTTTTTTTTCAACTGAAACTAAGCAATATAAAAACTTAGAACGAACAGAAATTATTCCGTATCTGAGGGGGGGTCTACCTTCATGTGGCTGAGTTGTCCTTCCTAAAGAATCAGGTCAAAAAGTCAAACTTTAGTATAAAGAGCGAGGGTTGAGGAAAGGGTTTTTGGGATTTTTTTTTTATCCTACGGAAAAATTTGCCCAAATTGGCATATTTGTAGGCGGATCTAGACGATTAAGATATAAAGAAGTAAATTAGTTGGTTACTTATTTACGTTGATCTTGTTTGTATTAGTTTACGGTATATGTAGCCTGTGCATTAATTATTTAAAATACTGTGATTTAATTTACTTTCATTGCTTCTACTTTCTTTTTGATATTCGAGGTTCAATCTTTTCCGTCTTCGTTTCTTGTTAATTCTTGTTTTCAATTTTAAAACTTTTAAATTGTTGATACTATTCGATTGTCCTTCTTGTCTTTTTGCTTGTCTTTTTATTTAATTTACTTTCGTTGCTTCTATTTTCTTTTTGATATTCGAGCTTCAATGTTTTCCGGTTTTGTTTCTTGTTAATTCTTGTTTTCAATTTCAAAATTTATAAATTACTGATATTATTCGATTGTCCTTCTTGTCTTTTTACTGTCTTTTTGCTTGTCTTTTTATTTATTTTACTTTCATTGCTTCTATTTTCTTTTTGATATTCGAGCTTCAATGTTTTCCGTGTTTGTTTCTTGTTAATTTTTGTTTTCAATTTCAAAATTTTTAAATTGCTGATTTTATTCGATTGTCCTTTTTGTCTTTTTACTGTCTTTTTGCTTGTCTTTTTATTTAATTTACTTTCATTGCTTCTATTTTCTTTTTGATATTCGAGCTTCAATGTTTTCCATTTTCGTTTCTTGCTAATTCTTGTCTTCACTTTCAAAATTTTTAAATTGCTGATATTATTCGATTGTCCTTTTTGTCTTTTTACTGTCTTTTTGCTTGCCTTTTTATTCAATTTACTTTTATTGCTTGTACTTTCTTTCTGATATTCGAGCTTCAATGTTTTCCGTTTTCGTTTCTTGCTAATCCTTGTTTTCAATTTGAAAATATTTAAATTGCTGATATTATTCTATCGTCCTTCTTGTCTTTTTTCTTTCTCCATTTACTTATTTTTGAAGTTAGTGGCATCCATGTATTTTTCAAATCGTTACGACAGTAAAACAAATCCTTTATCAATAACTAGGATACATTTCAAATGTTTTGGTATCTCTAGATTATTTATTATTTTGAAAATTTTAGTGTCATCTAAGCCATTCCTTACAATTCTTCGATGCATGAATTTTAATATATCCTCTGACCCTTCAACAAAAGAGAGCCAGTAAGAACGACAAGGAATAGAGAGCAATCGTCTACAGAGGACAAAGGAGTAGAGACCATACATCTAAGAGACCATTCTGTAACTCGATTGTCCAATGTCAAAACAGTGTATCAGCATTTTTTCTCTGTTTTTAGTTAAGGATGGCTTCTCACATAATTTATTGCGCTGAATCTATTGTTATATACGAACTTACTGTATTTATTATGGTTGCGTAGATCGATAGTTCAACTTTACAGCGAATCAGTTGTTTTACCTGACTCCAATTCCAAAACAGTGTCTCTAATATAGATACACTTTTTTATTGACAGTTTTAAGTGTATTATGAAACGGACAATGAAACTTTTAAACTGTATTATGAAACGAACCTCAATAAGTGAAGGACACATTTTTACTTTAAATCGGCATTTCACTTGATAAATAGGAAAGAGAAATTTTCACACTTCCCTCATTACTCGGATTTACTCCACTGTCCAAAAGATTCATGATTTTCGGTACTTGTCCACGAAGTACAGCATTACATAACATAGGGGCCTAAATGGGGGGGGGGGCAGAGGGGGGCTCCAGCCCCTCTTGGACTGAATGATGCTTCCTTATATTTTATATTTTTATTTTGAGATTTCTATCATACGTCACTGGAAGTGCCGATTAGACCAGCTAAGCCCCCCCTCCTAAAATTCCTCTTATGGGCCCCAATGTTACATAAAATCTGTTACCTCTTTCTATTGGTGGTATAATCTGCTCTGAGTGGTTTGGATAAAAAAAATTACAAAATAGTGTAATTTTTATTAGATTACGTTGCAAACCATTGCTTTGGGGCTTTTACGTTTCAGTAAATATGACTCTACATAGAAAAGCATATTCCTGCACCTATAAACTCGCCAAGTCCCCCCATCTCCTGGAAAAATTTTGAAAAAAAGAGAAAATGTTCAATTATGTAAAACTTTTATATGTCATTTGGGCTTACAATTAATTATGGTAAGACCGAAATTGTTGTTGTTAATTAATTTTTTTCTTTTTGAATTTTCAAAATTATTTTGATGTTTTAATTTTTTTTTTATAGCCATGAAAATACCCACATTATTGAAACAACGGTAATAGAAGTGAGCCCATTAATTACGTTTCAATGTAAATCTTCATCCGTCTTACATTTTAATGAATACTGAGAGAAACATTTTTTTTTACAATGTTGATTCATTAAAAGAACCACACGAAAAAATTATCCATAGACAAAACCTTGTGGAATCCCGTAATCCATGCTCATGGGATCCTTGTCACCAGGATCTAGTTATATAAATAGCAAAAGGTATTATGACCAGGAATTATGTCTTAACACAGTGAAACTTAAACGAAACTAAATGAATGTTTCGCTAAAAAATAAGGAATTAAAAAACAAATAGTAATATTTCAAAAATAATAGAATATTGTTGTATCACTGATGTTAGTTTCTGGCCACTTTTCTTTGTTAAAGTGCCTGCCCGCGTGCGTTTTTTTGTCCATTAAAATAGCCTAATTGATGTTGGAATTTAAAACAAGCTGGAATTTTTAATGTCCATTCTGGAATTTTAATGGAATTTTTAATAAGTTGGAATTTTTAATGTCCACAATAGTTGTTGGGGGGTGGCTCTTCATGAAGAGGATACAGTTTGTCAAAAATAAATAAATTAACAAATGTACAACAATAAAACATTACCGGTCTAGCAAACAAAAGTTCGTGGGTTCGTATTCCAACGATGGCAAATATTCTTCCATCATTTGAATCCTCAAAATTAGAAAATGATAAAAATCTAGTATTGATATGTGATTCCTTCCCAAGCTTGGATTCTAACCACAAAGAGAGAAATCTGATTCTGATCTTCAAAACCACAAAATCATGCAAAACTTAAAAGTGAGAAGTTTTTGTTTCTTTTCTTTACCACCGTGACACTGACCAGGCACTTACATAGGATTTTTTTCAGGGAGAGGGCTCAATAAAAAACAACAAAATTATTTGATAATTTGGATAAAAAGTTTCCAAAAATATGAAAAAATCAATGACACTGGGGAATCCCAGGCCCCGAAGCTCACCCTGCATACGGCCTTGGCTCTTAGGCTAATCTATACAAGTGAATATGTTCAGTTTAAGGAATTTTTTCAAGCTTGGGGTCCAACCTCTAACAGAAAACACAATTTTGACCTTCAAAACCACAGAAACAAACAAGAATTGAATTTGAGAGGTTTATTTCTTTCCTTCATATCCTATGACCTGCATTCTTGATTAAGAAGTTTGGGGTGGCTGAACACCTGAGACTGATTTATAGAAATGAACATATTTACTTTCGAGAGTTTGACACGTCATATTAAAATTTCAGCTACTAAATATTTATTTATAATAAAATATAAATCGGTCATGCCAAACATTAAAGAGTCAATAAGTCATGTATAAGAGACTTGAAACATAGCAATTTAGCACCATGGGCATAGCCGGGGAATTTTAAGGGGGCTGCTGCCCTCCACCTAATCTTTTTTTTTAATAAAAGTAACGATTTTTTTTAAAGCTAGAATACAAAAGAGGTATGAACACACTACTGATTGATAACAAGTTCGAATTTAAGAAACCAAAACTGAGGGTACAGGCAAAAATAGTTTGGGGGGGGGGGTAGCCCTTTTTGTTTGAAGAAAAAAGAAAATATAAGCTGTAATTTCCTTCTGCAAAAATGATACTTTTTTCTGAACGATTTTTTTTTCAATCTAATTTTCAATTGTAAACATTTTTGCAGGTGTGTCCCCCACCTTCGAAAAGCTTTAGTGGGTACCCATGCCATAAATCTAGAAAACGGTAAAAAATTCACATAGATAACATCTAAAAACGGTATTAATAAAGAAACGCCCTCCGGACCTATTAATTGTGTATTATCACGCTAATCCTTTAAAAGTTCTTTTGGAAGTGGTAAAATCCCAAACTACGGTGCTTCTGGCAGAGTGCCGCTTTGTTTTACTATTAAAGACGGTAAATGATGCTTATTGTTAAAACACAATGGCAGTAAATTTAAACTTAGCAAACCATGATCTGATTATAAATCATTACTCACCTTGTACTAAAAGCTTGCGAGAGTTGGTCGACCGTTTCATAAAATTCTCGGAATTCAGCACATTCATTGTCAAAATTATAGCCTATAAGATAATAATATATGCACCAAATTGAAAAAGAGAGAATGCTGTCCTATACTTCCAGGTTAAAAAGTGTACTTAAATTCCATTGAATTATTTTGTTCAGCCAATCGTTGCTTTTTTAACCTAATCACATCTCCAAGTATATATCAGAAAGGGGAACCAAATAACCCCATCTTTCATACTTATTATTGAGCTTACCTATTGAGCTTACCAAATTAAATAAAAAAAACAAGTTTTTTTAACTGAAAGTAAGGAACGACGTTAAAACTTAAAACGAACAGAAATTATTCCTTATATGAAGGGGGCGGTCCCCTACACAACGCATATCTATTTACTATAAATTTTTTTTATTGTTTAAAAATATAGTGTTGTGATAAAGTCAAACTTTAGCGTAAAGAGCGAGGCGTTGAGGAGGGGACAGCCCCTTCATATACGGAATAATTTCTGTTCGTTTTAAGTTTTAACGTCGTTCCTTACTTTCAGTTAAAAAAACTTGTTTTTTTTATTTAATTTTTGAACGTTTTCGAATTAATGCAGGTTTTGATTTTGGCTCACCGTACATGAATAATTAAAACAAAATTTGCATATTATATTTGGTTAAATGGCTTTCTCGAAACTTGTTTAATTTTATTTACGAACGTTTTTATTAGTAATAAATATACGTAACTTAGAATTAACTTACGTAACGAACTTCTATATTCATAAATTTTTAACACGTATGTTAGGGGGTTCGCCCCCTAGTCAATACCCTGCTCTTTAAACTATAGTTCGAATTTTTTTTTCCAGTTCTTTAAAAATGACCTCTTAATCACAATCAGTTGATCAGTTGAAAAACTTGTTTTTTTTTATTTAATTCCTGATCTTTCTCTTTAATAATGCTGGGAAATCCGGCGCCCCCGTCATAGCAATGGCCCTTCCCCCATGAAATCGTCCTTCATGGAAAGATCCTTCCATATCGCCCCCCCCCCTCGCCTTCCCCCACCTACCCGACCAAATCTCCTCTGAAAAACTCTGTATACTTCCCAATAACCAAAACAATAAGTTAACAGTTATTAAAGTTAATAACTTTCAGCCCTCCCCCTTGGGACTTTGGGGGATCAAGTCATCCTAAAAGACATTTTTATCATATTTTCGACTCTGCTGAACAAAATGGCTATCTAAAAATTTTGATCGGGTTACTTTGGGAAAAAAATAAGCGTGGGAGGGGGCCTTGTTGCCCTCCATTTTTTTTGGTCACTTAAAAAGGGCACTTGAACTTTTAATGTCCGGTCCAATGACCCCTCCCACGATATTATAGGACCACTGGGTCAATACGATCACCCCTGGGTAAAAAAAAAAAACAAAAAAAAAAAAAACACAAACAAATAAACACGCATCCGTGATCTTTCTTCTGGCAAAAAAAGAAAAATTCCACATTTTTGTAGATGGGAGCTTGAAACCTCTACAGTAGGGTTCTCTGATACGCTGAATATGATGGTGTGATGTTCATTAAGGTTCTACAACTTTTAGGGGGTCTTCCCCCCTTTTTTCGAAAATCAGCCAAATTTTCTCAGGCACGTAACTTTTGATGGGTAAGATTAAACTTAATGACACTTATATATTTGAAATCAGAATTAAAATCTGATTCTTTTGATGTCTCTATTGGTATCAAAATCCCGTTTTTTAGAGTTTCGGTTACCATTGAGCCGGGTCGCTCCTTACTTACAGTTCGTTACCACGAACTGTTTGATAAAGAAACTCAGAACCTCAATGGTTTTTTGGTAATGATATTTAAAAGTTATAAAAAAGAAACAGTTTCGATCCACGATTGTCACTAAAATTGGGTGTTCGATACTTGGGCCGTTGCTCTTCGGAGGTACCAGAGAGTTTGGAGCACCAAATTTTCTTGTGCTTATTCACCTGGCAGGAGTTAAACGTAGAATTCTAGATGGGGGAGGTTGCCATTTTGAAAAATAGTTCGGTTAGGACAATGAAACTTTCGGGAATCAATTCCGAGACTCGGTGATTTCAAGCTCCTATCTCTACCTCTTTCTTGTTTGTAAGGCTTAGAAAACTGCAGAGAAGACAGGTCAATAGCTGTCTCGACCTTGTAAAAAACTTCTTTTTTTCAGTCACTTTGGTTAAAGCCTAATTTATTTGGCTCTAGGTGCTAGACCCAACACGAATGATTTTGTTGAGTATTATGAGTGATGGAGATTGGATTTGTTATTATTATTTTTCTTTTATACTTTATTTATCTATTATTATTTTTAATTCAGTTATTTATTTGTTTATCTATATTTTTTTCTTATGTTAGGTTATAGTTTATCTATTTTTGGTTTATTTATAATAGTTTTAATTAAATAGTGGAGGTTTATGTAAATAATTGAGTTAATAGGTAAGTAGTTACGTAGACTTTCGCGCAATCGCAAAACTTCATAGGTTGTCTCCAGCGTGAAAGTGTTTGGTAATTTATTTATTTGTTTGTGAATGTGGTTTAATAAACTTATGAACTTATAACTTATGAACTTTGAGTGGGACTTCTCGGCCTTTTTTCTCAAATTTAAGAAACATTTTCTAAAATTCTTTAAAACATTGTGGGTCAGAATTTAGGAAAGTTACAATAATAAAAACACTTTCCTTGGGCCTTGTGTGCGCTCTAGATATATTTATGAACGTTTCACTTATATAACACATAGTTCGTCACAGCTCATTGCCCCTTGCAAGGTGAAGGGACGGAGGTGGATGCTTCAGAAGGCCTTCCCTGAGCATGGTGCAAGTTCAGGAAACATTCCTGAAATATTTATTCACCTAACTCAACTGCTTTGTAAAATAGGGACCCCCCCCTTATCTAGAACTTTACCGAATTAAAAAGAGGAACGCATTAAAAAACGACCTGCCTTAAATACTTGAATTTATCTTCAAAATTCAAACAAAAAGCAGCAATGGATAAACACCAACATTTATTACTGAAGATGGCACACTATCTTTCAATGACTATAACCGCCAAAAAATGTTCGCTTTAGAAACCACATTTTCTTACCAAATAGATATGGAATAGGAGCGGAAAAATGCTGATCTTATAAGACAATTTGGAACGTGTTGTATATTAAGCTACTAGAAAAAGAGACGGTGCTCCTCCCCTACTCCCTCGCTCCATCAGCAAGAGTAAGCCATTTAGGCCTTCAGCCCGAAAAGAGTGAAAAACTTCTAAGGGTTGGACCTGAAGTGATTTGACATAGGAACAAAGGGATTAAAACTATGAACACCACTTTCAGTGTACCGCCTGGTGACTTAGTAAAAAAGTAGACATTAGTGAAATAGAATCAATATATTCTATTTCAATATATATTTTAATAGATAGGTTTTTTGCCACTCACTTTAATATATTCAAAATGCCGTAATATGTATTTGTATACCTGACAAAGTAAACTACGCAATCTAATGAAAGACAAAATAATAAGCCGAAAAAAAAACACCGTAAGACCTTCCCTCTATTTCAAAGTACCTGAAGAGAAAAGTATGCATTAATTTGGTGTCAAACAAAGTAACCAAACACTAGATGGCATTGGTGATTATTCTGTTCGACACTAGCGCCAGCTTCCACCGTCATAAGTTTCCAGTACTCTGTGTTTCACTCCACGTGAATGTAAGGCGATGCTTGGGCCTATGTCATTTTAAATCTAGCTTTATGGGTTTTCCTATGTGCGTGTGTGTTTTGTAAACAGTTTTAATATAATTTTTGAAAGAATCTTTTAGTTTAGTGTTTGTTTTGTTTTTGTTATGCCCTGAGGACTTTTATCTATATTTTTTGCTCATTATTTCATTTTCTTGCACAGAGGACGGTTGAGTGGAGGTCTCGACCGCAATATCTGCATTCTATTCTTCATTTTTCGCTGGCTGGAATTATCATCATTTTTTCTTCGTTAAAATTTTTACTTTTGGGTGGGGTGGATAGGTAGGGGGAGAGATTTGTTTGTTTGTAACCATTTACAATTAAAAAAGATCCAAGTTTCCATCTTTTTTTTTCGTTAGCTGAATTAAAGTATGACCACAGAAAACACACGAATATACGCGAACTTCATTCATGTATGGACTTCATTTATATATATATATATATATATATATATATATATATATATATATATATATATATATATATATATATATATATATATATATATATATATATATATATATATATATATATATATATATATATATATATATATATATAGATATATATATATAGATATATATATATATATATATATATATATATATATATATATATATATATATATATATATATATATATATATATATATATATATATATATATATATATATATATATATATATATATATATATATATATATATATATATATATATATATATATATATATATATATATATATATATATATATATATATATATATATATATATATATATATATATATATATATATATATATATATATATATATATATATATATAAATTCATATATCGAGGCTAGTGTTGGTCCTAGCAGTCCTAACCGAGTAATTAGCACGCTGGAGTCGAAATCCTTTGTCCTTAAGAACAGGGGTTTAAGTCCTGGTGTCGCTGGTTATTTGGGTTGGAACGGGGTCAGTGGCTTTACCCTGTTAGCTCAGTCAAAGTTGACCCCGCTCTAAACGGGTACCCTGAAGAAACTGGGGAAGGTAAACAGGAAGGCTGTGCGAAAGCATAAGATGGCTGGCCTCCAGCCCCCATTGCACTTCTTGGCTGAAGGGTCATGAAACGGAGATCAGCACAAGCGATAGGGACTATAAAGCCTAGTGCCATTTTCTTTACCTTCTTTTTTTTAACAAGATTGGTGTAGATTATTCAGCCCTGTAGAAAATAAAAATATTTCTCATTCTTTTCAAAAGAGGTTAAGCCAACATAGAAGCTTGTCTAGAGGTTTCTTAACCCCGAATTTTTTAACCTCACAAGCATTAAATCAAAGATGAATGATTCATATCAGTCTGTCCGTGAGTCATCCTTAAATAGGTTTGCATACTTGGCTACTTGGAAATTAGAAACACTTCTTGAACAGATCTATTTTGATCTAGAAATAGATGTTTCTACTTTAAAAGTGCTACTCCAAACAAATTGTATCGTAAAATTGGTATCCACTGTGAAAAGGCTCTTTTCGAGAAGAGGTAATAAACTTGCATGAAAGTACTCCGTTGGCTTTGACTCGATTCGTGACTCATATAATCATCCATCTAGACTGTTCCATTCTATCTTCCGTATTTCTGAACAAATTATACCTTCCGAGCGATAAGATGTATTTTCCACAAAATTAATTAAAGAAATACGTCGTGCTTGGCTCCGCATGGCCTGTTAAGGAGGGGAACATACACATAATTTTTAAACACTAGTTCATAAACAGTGAAAAAAAAAACAAAAAAAAACAAACAAACAAACAGAGAAAAAGGAGTAAGGTTTCGGCAACTTATGAGCAACTTATAATTTATTCGATCGCTCATCATAAGCGAGACCAGCTCTAATGGAGCCTAAGAAATTAATAATAACAGTAAGATAATTTTTTTTCAAACACTAAACGAAAAGTTATATGGAGACTAATTATTTTTAGAAGTCATTCTACCGAGTGGCATTCACAAACCGAATCATGTAAGGTGACCATCTTTTGCTCTACTTTCAGAGCCCCTGGATAGACGAATGCCAGATAGTTGAGAAAAAACTAAAGATAAACGAAAAAAAAAATATTAGAAACTTAGGTTTGGAAACATTTAGCGAAAGAGAATTAGCATCAAACCAAAGTTAAACTCTCTCAAACAGGGCAAATAATTTCTTACAAGCCGAAGTCCCCGTTCTCTCATAAGTAAAAAGGATAGTATCACCAGCAAAAGCAATAACAGGATCCAGAAAAAGAAAATTAATCTTTAACATTTAGGGAACGAGAACATCATGATGATATAGAAAACAACAATTTAAGAAATCTTAATAAGTAACAACGAAAATTGGGTCATTTACATAAATTAGAAACAATACTGGTCCTGGAATTAATCCTTGTGGGACACCACACACACCTTGGTCAAATTTCTAGGGTAGGCGGTAATGCGGATCAACGGAAATTATTCTACCAGATATGAAAGACCAAAATAAGAAAGCTTGGAGAAAAGAACACTGTGTGCTAACTAATTCAAAGCTTAATTAAACCCTAGTTATCTGTTACTGCGAAAGAATTGCTTTATTCACATTTTCGGTTAAAAAGGCTGAGGTAAAAAAATAAATGGTCAAGACCTGTTTATGGCAAAAAAATTTCCTGTTAGGGAAAAATAACTGTAATATTTGATTGTCTTGATAAAAAGTACTTCAACCAAAAATGTTGTGTTTGTCTGTTTGAACAAATCCTATTCCCATATTTATTGCAAAAAAGTGCACATTATTTTTTTTCAGATTATATTTAGATTTTAAAATCCTCGAAGATACAAAGTTGGAAATTTACTAGACCAAGCAACGTGCAAACTTCGAATAGCAGCAAAATGGTTGTCAAAAAGTCCATAATGAGCATGCGTCACTGGCTTTCATTATTTATCATTTTTTTTATCATTTACTAAGCAACAAAAGCAGACATTTCTAGATTGCCATTTCGGAAGAAAGTCTAAGTCTATATACAAAAGTCTATATACTAAGAAAAATATCGTTCTAGGCAATAGTATACCAGAAGACACATAGGCATTGGTTTTCAGATTTAGCGGAGAAATTTAGACCCTTGTTAACCTCACATGGGTATTCTTAGGAGGGCTTCCAGTTTTGGTCTTCTAAATTTTAGGATGTTCAATATATAGTTGGATATTGATTATATGTACCTTCCTGTAGTCAAACAAATTTTCCTCATTTCTTTAAAAATATCCAACGTACGTGCCCAAACAAGATCAAAGCAAAGAGTATTAATTTCTCTCCCCCCTCTTGCTTCAAGAATATATTAACTCGCCACTTCATGTTTCTTCAAAAGCCGTCAAACAACCTTCTACGTGCACATTGTTTGGAAGTTTAATTTGAAGGCACACTCGGGACATTTGGTAAGTCAACAAGAAAGAAGATGCGTCTTTGGAAAGTGAGCTAAGAAGCTTTTGTTGAACGGGAAATTTTCAAACTCTCATCCAGGAAAAGTATCTGTTTCAAAGAACAAGGAAATGAGAAAAATGAAGAAATTATTGGGAATCCTTTGTCCGAGGGCAAAGGTTCGATTCCTGGTGTGGCCGGTTATTTGGTTTGGGACGAGGATCAGCGGAGTGACTTTTTAAGCTCAACCAGAGTCGAACCAGCTCTAAATTGGTGCCCGGAGAAATCTGGGAAAGGTAAGTAGGAAGTGTGACACTTCCTGTGCATATGTTCACACATGCACAGATACACATAAAAACGTACATGTAATGTTGGATATATTTTTGCTTTGGTTCTGGTAAAAACAATAATATTTAAAATCTTTTCCCCTGACAAACTGAATTGTAAATTCATAATCTGGATTGTTAATATGCCATTCCATTCCAGAAATGGCCGTAATATCATCGAATTGTGCGTAATGATCAGGGTGATAGAAAATGTGCTCAGCTAAATCCGAAACAAAAATTCCAGGAGGCTTTAGAAAATCACAAAATCACCAGGGGACTTGATTAACACCTAGGAGAATTACAGCAGTTATAGCAATCAATAGGATTGTTTTGCAATGGAACAATTAATTCCATATTCATTTATTTTTATCCAGTTGCTTTGGTGTTATCATTGAAGCAACTCTATTAGCTTCTGTAACCTATAGTCTCAGTCACAGGAATTGTATATATTGATATTGGTTGTTTTTATTTCTTGGGTTTGGATTTAATTTTTTTTTTTTTTTTTTAGTTTTTATCTTTGTTTTATCAGCGTTGAAGACGCCTCGTTTCATACAAGCTAAATATCCATGTCACTTTAGTTTTTATCTTATCTTTCTACTGGCCGTAGTCCGTTTGTTTGTTCTTCGTTGGGATTTCTCTCTTTACTGTTCTTTGTCATGGCTGACCATTTCAGCTTTAGATTTTTCATAAAAATTTAATAATTTGTACTTACTTTTGACAAAATGTATCAAGGTACCAGCTGAGATCAGTAGATCAGTTGATTGAAGAGTAGGGTACTTCTCAAGTATGAACCTCAAAACCTTCAGAACATCAGCTAATTTTTCATGTGCTTCGATACGAATATTTTCAAGTTTTTCTGTAAAAAAATGGAAGCATTTAACAAAAACAATTTAGGACAGACTTGACGTTCTATTCACTTCGAATTGTGGGAAGGCTTTTCTGGTATTATTTTCTTGCTTTCGAATGGATACATAAACTGTTATTTTATTATAAAACGTTCCTAGCAAAACTGCTCTGGTTTTTATTAGAAAACTTTTGTGCTAATAAATTACTATTCTTCTTAAGTCAATTAAAAAATTATTGTTAATTTAGTCCATGTATAATTTATTGTTATTAACAGAAATTGCAATGCCACTACTACTACTAAAAACAACTCAATACAGTACCAAGTCACCTGATGCCATCATGGCTGCACACACCTCACCTTCACCCCAATCTCAAAACCTCACTCTTTACTCGGCCCCATATAGTTTCATTCTTCTTTGAATCTTTCTTATGACCTCTCCCAGGGCGTTATGGATCACCCAATCTTCTTATGGATCGAGAAGGACAGGCAAAAAGCACAAAGTTCGGTAATTTGTTTTTCTTCATCCGTGAGACACGACCAAAGTATTTTACCCTTTCTTTCACTATAGTCCTAAAATATGGAACTGAACCACATTTTCATACAACAACTAATTTTGTGTAGGGTAATTTAAACGATAATCTAAGACTATCTTTAGAGAATGACTGTCCCCTCCTTAACGCCTCGCTCTTTACGCTAAAGTTTTTTATTGTTAAAAATAAATAAATTTGTGAGACAGATCAAACTTTAGTGTAAGGAGCGAGGCGTTGAGGAGGGGACAGTCCCTTTCATATACAGAATAATTTCTGTTCGTCTTAAGTTTTAATATCGCTCCTTACTTTCAGTTAAAAAAAACTTGTTTTTTTTAATTTCTGAACGTTTTTGAATTAATGCAGCTTTGATTTTGGCTCACCCTACATGAATAACTAAAACGAAATTTGTGCATTAATTTTACTTTTTTTTTTTTAGCTAAATCACTTTCTTGAAATTTTGTTCTGACATAACTTACGAATTAACTTACGTAACGAAATTCTATATCCGTATATTTTTATTACGTCTATTAGGGGGTTCGCCCTCCTAGGCAATACCTCGTTCTTTACACTAAAGTTAGAATTTTGTTCAAATTCTTTAAGAATGAACCCGTAGTGACAAAGGCCGTTAATTAGAATAAATAGCTCTGACGGAAGTACAAAAAGCTTTAGCGTAAAGAGCGAGTTAATGAATAGGAGGCAAACCCAATCATATACGTAAAAATTCCTGTTCGTTTTAGGTTTTAATGTTGCTCCTTACTTTCAGTTGAAAAAATGTTTTTTTTAATTTAATTTCTGATCGTTTTTTTAAATAATGCTGGGAAATCCGGCGCCCCCTTCATAGCGATGTCCCTTCCCCCCTGAAAACTTCCTGCATGAAAAGATATTCCCACGTAACACTCGAACCCCCCCCCCAACTAATATAAGAAATCCCCCCTGAAAACTTTTGTATACTTCCCAATAGCCAATACTATATGTAAACATTGGGAAAACTTTACAACTTGCAGACCTTTCCCTGGGGACTGTGGGGGATTAAGTCATCCTCAAAGACATAGTTATTGTATTCATCGACCATGCTGAACAAAATGGCTATCTCAAAATTTTGATAGGGTGACTTTAGGAAAAATGAGCGTGGGAGGGGGCCTATTTGCACTCCATTGTTGGTCACTTAAAAAGAGAACTAGAAATTTTAATTTCCGTTTGAATGAGCCCTCCTGCGATATTCTAGAACCATTGGTTCGATACGATTACCCCTGGAAAAAACAAAAAAAAAAACATTCAAAAATAACAAATAAACACGCATCCGTGATCTTTCTTCTGACAAAAAATGCAAAATTGCACATTTTTGCAGAGCTTGAAACTTCTATAGCAGAGTTCTCTGATACGCTGAATCTGATGGCGAGATTTTATTAAAGTTCTATGACTTTTAGGGGGTGTTTTCCCCTTTTTTCGAAAATAAGGCAAATTTTATCAGGCGCGTAACTTTTGATGGGTAAAACTAAACTTGATAAAACTTATATTAGTTTCGGTTACTATTGAGCCGGGTCGCTCCTTACTTACAGTTCATTACCACGAACTGTTTGATCATGTCATTGTTAGCAGATACGGTGCTACGGAAATCCTGAGTCATTCTAAAATTAAATACTGTTTTATCTGATAATGCTGTTATTGTCTGTTTTTTTTCCACCCTTTCTTTAGATTGTTTTGCCGTTAGTGATTGTGCATTATATTTGTGTATTTTGAAGTTTCTTTATTTCTTTTTTCCTAATACTCAGCTTGTGATATATAATCATACTACTACTTATGCAGTGACCGTCACCAGTAGTAAGACTAAACTAAAACAATTAAAAATAATAAATTATATACAAAGTAAAATAAAAGTACATTTTGTTTAATAACCTAATTCTGTCCAAAGCAAAAACGAAAGCTAGTCTCCTTGACCTTCTTGGATCTGTTTCATTAGCATTGAGTGAACTAGCACTTGGACAGAGGTTAATTGCATTGGGTGAAGTGAACTTTACTCTATCAGTTTTAACACTACGAACCAGTCGACATATTCGACTCAGCTTGATCTGGCACCAAGTCAGGACTTGAGAAGTTTTTTTAACGCGATTTTCAATTTGTCATCTTTTATCCCTCCAAAGAAGCATATCAATAATATTTATATAGTTCAGGATTAGGGAGTGTAGAATATGACTGCGTTTCTAAAAAATCTTATTAGTTCTAGGGGAAGGGTGAGAGAACAAGACTCCATTTTTTTCTTCGATCATATCGATTTCAATTCCTTGCAATTTAAAAAGGTGCAGCATGTTCACTTTTCATGCTAAACGGTTTTTACAAGGAGTTATCGATTTACTTAATCTAGGGCCATGCCCCTACTACTGCAAGGGCCGGCTCTTAAACATATATTTTGAATCATTCTGAGATAAAAAATATATTTCATTCTGAAATATTTATCAGATGACATGATCATCTTGAAATGGAAACGCAGTGCCAATGAAATTACATTCTGTGCAACTAGTTTTTTCGATAAACCAATAACTATCGCCCAAGAACACTTTGGTCCTATTAGGGCCAAAATTAACACTTTGTGGCTCGAAATGGTAATTACCAGTACTTTGCGTGTGTTAAGATCTCTTTTTTCACGTCCAAAAGTTATTGAAACTTCAATTTTTGGTTAGAATGAGCTCTCTTGATAGTCTATGGCAGCTGGTTTGACGCACACAACAAAAAAAGAAAACAAAGAAAAGAAACATGCAACTGTTGGTATAATTCTCAGATTACACACAAATGCACATATTTTGTAAATGTGGGGTCATTACTTCTGCTACATGGGGTCAATACTTCTGCTAAAAATTAATAGCTTTATCAAACAGTTCGTGGTAACGAACTGTAAGTAAGGAGCGACTCGGCTCAATAGTAACCGGAACTCTAGAAAGAGAATTTTGATATCAATATATACATCAATAGGACGAGCTTATTATGCTGATTCAGAATATATAAGATTCGTTAAGTTTAGTGTTCCCATCACAAGCTACGAGCCTGAAAAAATTTGCCTTGTTTTCATAAAAGGGGTGTAGGCCCACTAAAAGACATCTAAGCTTAATTCAAACGACACCGTCAGAATAAGCGTACCAGAGAATCCTACCATAGAGGTTTCAAGCTCCCATTGACAAAAACGTGGTATTATGTTGCTAGAAGAAAGATCACGAATGGCTGTTCATTTATTTTTTATTTTTTTTTTTTTTTCCAGGGGTGACTGTATCGAATCAACGGTCCTAGAATATCGAGAGAGGGCTCATTCAAACGGAAAAGAATAGTTCCAATGCCCTTTTTAAGTGACCAAAAAGATTAGAGGACAACTAACCCCCCTCCTACGCCTCTTGTTTCCTTAAATTCGTTGTATCAAAATTTTGAGGCATCTGTTTTGTTCAGCAGAGTTGAAAGGTTCAATAACTATGCCTTTGAGGATAACATAACCCCTCAGAGCCCCTGGGGAAAGGTCTGTAAGTTATGAAATTGGCCTATAGTTTACGTACTGTTATTGGGAAAGTATTTGTTATTCGGAAGTCTGCAGACATTTTTCAGGGAAGGGGTGGATTTTCTGCTGGAGAGGATTCCCCATATGAACAACTTACCGTGGGGAAGAAAGTTAGTGGGGGTGAACTTTCATCGGGTTGGAATTGTCTGTGTTGGAGTTGTCCGGGTTGGATTTGGAAACCACTGGTCTTGAGGATCTATCAGTGGGGGGGGGGACTTTCCACGGGAAAAATTCGCCACGAAGGTATTTTGTGCGGAAGCAAATTTCCGCTAGGGGGGGGGGGGGTATTCCGGGAAAAAATTTTCACAGAGGAAAGATTTCCGGCATCATCTAAAATCAATCAGAAATTAAGGTATTTTTCAAATTAAAGTGTGCCAAAAATAAATTTTATGGCGGAAATTTTCAGCGAGAATAAAATTGTCGGGGATGAGTTTTACTGGCGGGGTGTTATTTTAAGTGTGAGAAAGTTTCTATGGAAGAATTTTCCGTGGGGGAGGCAATTTTTCATGGAGGAGGAGCTGGATTTGCCGGCATTATTTAAAAAAGATGAGAAATTAAATAAAAAACAAGTCTTTTCAGCTGAAGGTAAGGAACAAAATTAAAACTAAAAACAGTTATCACGTTTATGAAGGGGGTTGCCTCCTCCTCAGTACCTCACTCTTTACGCTAAATTTGGCTTTTTGTCCCACTTTTCTAAGATCGACTCCTGAAACACAAGGGCCATTTAAATAGAACAATAAGATGCTTTTTTAAAAGCAATAGAAACTTTAGCGTAGATTTACATTAATATTTTAATAGCATTGTTTCGTACATTACTTAAGCAGTTTGAAACTTGTATATATAAGATATATTGATATAAGATGTTTTTTGCATTATTGGTTACGTCATTATTTTTGTTAATTTGACAGGCTATCAATAAATCATTGATTCATTCAAAATCGTAAAAGCATATTTATGCACCGACCCCCAAAAAAGGCTCCTTGCCTGTATCAAAGGTTTCATCTTTATGTTTGTCGGGAATCGTTATTTGGGCAATAAAACTTTAAGTTTATGGTTTATATGTGTTTCAGAACTATATTTGTAGCACAATTTTTAAATTTTATAAAATGAAAAACATTTCAGCAATTATAAATATACTTTTTTTAATACTCATCAGTAACTCATATTTAAAACTAGGATACAAAGATAAGATGTAATTCGTCTGACATGAAGAATCAATTTGTCAATTAACCGTAATTAAGTAAGGTTTGAGAAAAATTTAATTTTTAAATTTTTGAAAAGCTGTCGCCGCTTGTTTGAAGGTAACTCTAAAGCCAGCCAAGTTAATTACTGATAAATTAATTAGCACCTATAAAAATAAAAGATAATTTTTCCAGTGCTTTCACTGTGTCTGATCAATTTGGATTTTAGGGTTTTTGCGCAGGAAAAAAATAACTTGATTTCAGGAAACTGGTCGGACTTTCAGTCCTAGACGGGATTACTACCAAAATTACATTCATAAGATCATTACTGCATTTTATTGTAGATATGTATTATACCAAACGCACCCAAGAACTAAAGCTAAGTTAATCCTAGTAAAACAATTCTTACTTCATAATATGCAAAATAATTGTAGCTAACACATTTTGCATGCAGACCCACTCTACTTTGCCCCCCTCCCCTAATGTCCAAATATATAGCCCAAACTATATGTTTTCCAGCTATTCTCGCAATGCGTCTCAGTTGTTTCAACCCACATACCTGTAAATTGAATTAACTGTGACGAAACAAAAGCTGGAAAAACAAGTTACGGGAGGAAGAAATACGGTGAAAATATATAAATTGGGCTATATATTTGCACATTCGGGGGGGGGGAGAGTAAAGTATAGCAGGTCTGCCTGCAAAATGTGATAGCTACAATTATTTTGCATAATATGAAGTAGAATTGTTTCATTAGGATTAACCTAACTAAACTTCTTGGGTGTGTTTGCTATAATACGTAAGTATCCATTTTATATTAAAACTTCATGTTTGGTTTGGGGTCCTAAAAGTCTTACGTATCTAAAAAGTCAGTAATTTCCTGTCTTGTCACACTGTCAGTATGAACAATCGTTCACTTCACTCAGTATTGGGTCATCTTAAACGTAATATTCTAATTTGTTTTGGATCAATTAAAACAACTTTTTCCACAAAATATATTTTTCAAAAAAAAAAAATTAAAGAACTCATTTAACCAGAAATGAACAAAATAGAATCAAATAATCTACCAAGCATACAACTACATCAAATCAGTATCAATAAATAAATGAAAACCAACGCAAAAAGAAATTAAAATAAATAATAGAGTCAAACTTAAAACTAGCACAAATTAATATGAGTAGGGTTCTACAACCGTATGCTTTCTAAAATCCAGAGTATAATTTGTGCTTTTCTGAAAAAATTTCAAATGAATTCACTGAAAAAAAATGTGCATTGTTAGTTTAATATACACATGCTGATATTTATTCCTTAAAATCTTAGTTAATTTTTGATTTCTTAAAGCTACAAAAATGAAAATATTTAAAAGAACTTTTTTCACTAAAGTACAAATTATATTCTGGCTTTTAGAAAGGATAGGGTTTTAGAATCCTACACATATTAATCTCTGCTCGGTTTGAGTTTGACTCCGTTATTTATTTTAATGTCTGCTTGCTTTGGGTTTCATTTATTTATTGATACTCATTTGCTGTGGTTTTATGCTTGGTAGATTATTTGATTCTATTTTGTTCATTTTTCGTTTAACGGAGTTCTTTATTATTTTTTATAACTTATTTTGTGGAAAAAGTTTTTTTGATTAATTTCTGTTCGTTTTTTATTGACATAGTCTTTTTCAGGGAAAGAGACTGGGCCTTTTCTAAATTTAAACAACCACTCCTTCCATGGTAACCTTAAATATCCCCTGGGCATAACTTACAACTCTTGCCCCTAATCTCTGGAGTTTTTTTTTAACCCCCAAAAGCCTTGTTATATGATATTTTGACTATTTTGAAAAGAATGGCTATCTCAAAATCTCTTTTAGATGTATTTCGGGACCATACGACGTATGTGTTTGTGTGTGTGTGGGGGGGTAGCTGCCCTCCAATAGCTTTCTACTAGTGTAAAGGGCACTAGCCCTTTCAATTTCCAATCGAATGAGCCCTTTTTGAAGTTTCTACGAAAACCCTTTCTACACAAAAAACCTTATATGCCCCCAGGCATAACTTACAACCCTCGCCCTGAGGGCTGCGGGCGTTGTCATCCTCAGAAACATTATTTCTAGAACTTTCAACTACGTTGAAAAAAATGGATATCTCAAAATTTTTATTTGATGTGTTTGGGGAAATGGTGGGTTTGAGAGGGGGGTTAGTTGCCCTCCAATCACTTTTGACTTTTAGAAAGAGCACTAGCCCTTTCAATTTCCATTTGAATTAGCCCTTTTTGAAGTTTCTGCGACAACGTTATCTATACAAACCGTATATGCCCCCAGGGAATAACTTACAACTTTTGCCCTGAGAGGCGTGGGGGGTTTGTCATCCTCAAAGACATAATTTACAGAACTTTCAACTACGTTGAACAAAATGCCTATCACAAATACTTGATTGGGTGTTTTGGGAGAAATGGTGGGCGTGATAGGGGGGTTAGTTGCCCTCCAATCACTTTCGACTATTAAAAAGAGCACTAGCCCTTTGAATTTCCGATCAAATGAGCCTTTTTTGAAGTTTCTACGACAAACATTTCAATAAAATGGATATCACAACGTTGAACAAAATGGATATCAACGTTGAACAACGTTCAACGTTATCAACGTTGAACAAAATGGATATCACAAAATTTTGATTGCAGGTGTTTTGGGAAGTGGTGGGTATGAGAGGGGGTTAGTTGCCCTCCAATCACTTTCAGCTTTTAAAAAGGGCACTAGCCCTTTCAATTTCCAATCGAATGAGCCCTTTTGAAGTTTTTACGAAAATACTTTCTATAAAACCTTAAATGCCCCCAGGGCATAACTTACAACCCTTTCCCTGAAGGCTATGGGGAGGGGGGGGGGTTGTCATCTTTAAAGAACTAATTTCGAGATCTTTAGACTACGTTGAACAAAATGGCTATCTCAAATTTTGATTGGATGTGCTTTGGCAAACGGTGGGCATGGAAGGGGTGTTAGTTGCCTTGCAATCACTTTCGGCTATTAAAAAGAGCACAAGCCCTTTCAATTTCCAATCGAATAAACCCTTTTCGAAGTTTTTACGACAACTTCTTCGATTTGAAGTGCCCTGGTCCAAAACCAAAAAACCCAAAAAAATAAATAAATCAATAAATAAATAACACATTGTGCAAGCATCGTTCTTCACTTAAAGAGAGCTATTGCACTGCCTTTGATTGGATAGTTGGATGCAGAGACTCAAGCATGAGAAATAGAGGAGTGGATGAAAATTCGTTTGTAGGTAAGTTCAGGTGAGAATAAAAAAAGCTTTGGATTGACATGTATTATACATATGAAAAATGACTTAATTTAAGAGGATATCTTACAATTAAGTTTTAAAATGTTCGAGAAACGATGAATTATGAGAATATCTTTACATTTCGGAGGGAAAATGAGTTAGACAGTACTACCAATTCACGAAAATATAGGAAAGGGGGACGTACTCGTTATTTTTTTGTGGGGGTGAGGTTGGGAAAATGACAAAAGTGTAGTGGTTGACATAACAGTTCGTGGTAACGAACTGTAAGTTAGGAGCGACCCGGCTCAATAGTAACCGAAACTCTAAAAAACGTAATTTTGATACCAATAGATACATCAAAAGAATCAGATTTTAATGCTGATTTCAAATATATAAGTTTCATTAAGTTTAGTCTTACCAATCAAATGTTAAGCGCCTGAAAAATTTTGCATGATTTTCGTCAAAAGGGAGAAACACTCTCTAAAAGTTATAGAACCTAAATGAAAATCACACTATCAGATTCAGCGTATCAGAGAACCCTACTGTAGAGGTTTCAAGCTCCTATCTGCAAAAATGTGTATTTTTGCACTTTTTGCCAGAGGAAAGATCACGGATATGTGTTTATTTGTGGGGTGATCGTATCGACCCAGTGGTCCTAGAATATCGTGAGAGGGCTCATTCAAAGGGAAATTAGAAGTTCCAGTGCCCTTTTTAAGTGACAAAAAATGGAGGGTAACTAGGCCCCCTCTCACGCTCATTTTTTCCCCAAAGTCACCCGATCAAAATTTTGAGATAGCCATTTTGTTTAGCATGGTCGAAAATATAATAGCTATGTCTTTTAGGATAACTTAATCCCCCAAAGTCCCCGGGGGAAGGGCTGAAAGTTATGAACTTTACCAAATGTTTACATATAGTATTGGTTATTGGGAAGTATACAGACGTTTTAGGGGGTATTTTTTCTGGTTGTGGGGGGGGGGGTCGGGGGTTATGTGGGAGGATCTTTCCATGGAGGAAGTTTTCATGGGGGAAGGTAAATTGCTATGAAGGGGGCCTCAGATTTTCCAGCATTATTTAAAAAACGATCAGAAATTAAATAAAAAAAAGTTTTTCAGCTGAAAATAAGGAGCAATATCAAAACTTAAAACGACCCTAAATTATCACGTATATGATTGGGTCCGCCCCCTAGTCAATACCTCGCTCTTTAAGCCAAAGATTGTTTAGCACTTTCATAAGAGCTATTTATTCTAATTAACGACCTTTGTGATTAAAGGGTAATTTTTAAAGAATTGGAACAAAATCTAAACTTTAGCGTAAAGAGCGAGGTATTGACTAGGGGGCGAACCCCCTAATATACGTATTAAAAACATATGAATATAGAAGTTCGTTACGTAAGTTAATTCGTAAGTTAACATATATTTATTACTAATAAAAACGTTCCTAAATAAAATTAAACAACTTTCGAGAAAGTCATTTAACCAAATAAAAGTAAAATGAATATGCAACTTTTGTCTTAATTATTCATTCATGGTCAGCCGAAAGTAAAAACCTGCATTAATTCAAAAATGTTCAAAAATTAAATAAAAAAACAAGTTTTTTTTAACTGAAAGTAAGGACCGACATTAAAACTTAAAACGAACAGAAATTATTCCGTATATCAAAGGGGCTGTCCCCTCCTCAACGCCTCGCTCTTTACGCCCAAGTTTTTTATTGTTTTAAAAAAAAGTTGTGAGAAAGAGTCTAACTTTAGTGTAAAGAGCGAGGCGTTAAGGAAGGATATTCCCTTGCATACAAGGAATATTTTCTGTTCGTTTTAAATTTTAATATCGCTCCTTACTTTCAGTTAAAAAAAAACTTGTTTTTTTTTATTTAATCAAACAGTTCGTGGTAACGAACTGTAAGTAAGGAGCGACCCGGCTCAATGGTAACCGAAACTCTAGAAAACGGGTTTTTGATACCAATAGATATATCAAAAGAATTAGATTTCAATGCTGATTTCAAATATATAACGTTTATCAAGTTTAATGCTACCCATCAAAAGTTACGAGCCTGAGAATACTTGTCTTATTTTCGAAAAAAAGGGGGAAAGACCCCCTAAAAGTCACAGAATCTTAATGAAAATCACACCATCAGATTCAGAGTATCAGAGGACCCTACTGTAAAGGTTTCAAGCTCCTATCTACGAAAATGTGGAATTTTACATTTTTTGCCAGAAGAAAGATCATGGATGCGTGTTTATTTGTTATTTTTTCCCCCAGGGGTGATCGTATCGACCCAGTGGTCCTAGAATATCGTGGGAGGTCTCATTGGAACGGAAATTAAAAGTTCTAGTGCCCTTTTTACGTGATCAAAAAAATTGGAGGGCAACTAGGCCCCCTCCCACGCTCATTTTTTTCCCAAAGTCACCCAATCAAAATTTTGAGATAGCCATTTTGTTCAGCATGGTCCAAAATAGTATAAATATGTCTTTTAGGATGACTTAATCACCCGGAGTACCCAGAGGGAGGGCTAAGAGTTATGAACTCTACCCAATGTTAACATATAGTATTGGTTATTCGGAAGTATATAGATGTTTTCAGGAGGTTTATTTCTGGTAGTGGGAGGGAAGGGTGGGTCGGGGGTTATGTTGGAGGATCTGGTCATGAAGGAAGTTTTCATGGGGGAAGGGAAATTGCCATGAAGGGGGCGCCGGACTTGCCAGCATTATTTATTGGTTATCTGGAAGTATACAACCATTTTCAGGAAGGATTTTTTCTGGAGGGGGGGGGGGCTAGAGGAGGGGGTTACTCTGGAGAATATTTCCGGGGAGGATGTTTCTTTGGGGTAAGGGACATTTCTATGAAGGGGGCGCCGGATTTCCAAGCATTATTTAAAAAACGATCAGAAATTAAATAAAAAAAAACAAGTTTTTTCAACTGAAATGTAAGAAGGAATATTAGAACTTAAAACGAGCAGAAATTATAACGTATGTGAGAAAGTTCTCCCCCAAGTCAGTACCTTGCTCTTTACGCTACATTTTTTTTTAGTGCATTCAAAAGAGCTATCTATTCTATTTAAACGGCCTTTGTGATTCAGGGGTTTGTGAAGAGCGTGGTATTGACTAAGGGGAGAACCCCTCATATACGTAATAACATATACGTAATAAAAAAAAACAATAAAAAAACAAGCGATACGGCTCAATAGTAATTGAAACTTTTAAAAACGGAATTTTGATGTCAATAAATGTATCAAAAGAATGTGTTTATAATGCTGATTCTAAATATATAAATTTTATTAAGTTTAGTATTACTCATCAAAGGCTACGAGCCTGAGAAAATTTACTCGATTTTTTAAAGAGGGGGAAACATCCCCTACAAGTGAAAGAATTTTAATGAAAATCACACCGTCAGATTCAGCGTATCAGAAAACCCTATTACATAGGTTTCAAGCTCATATCTGCAAAAATCTGCAACTTTGTATTTTTTGCCAGAAGAAAAATATACGAATATAGAAGTTAGTTACGTAAGTTAATTTGTAAAGACATCCATTTAGCAAAAGAAAAGTAAAATTTTTATACAAATAAAAGCTGCATTAACTAAAAAGAGATCACAAATTAAATAAAAAAAAAACAAGCTTTTTAAACTGAAAGTAAGTAGCGACATTAAAACTTAAAACGAACAGAAATCAGTCCGTATATGAAAGGGGCTGTCCCCTCCTCAAAGCTTCGCTCTTTACGCTAAAGTTTGACTCTGTCATAAAAATTTGTTTCTTAAAAAAATAAAAAATTTAGCTTAAAGAGCGAAGCATTGTGGAGGGGAAAGCCCCCTTCGTAAAAGGAATACTTTATGTTCGTTTTAAGTTTTAATGTCGCTCCTTACTTTCAGTTTAAAAAACTTGTTTTTTTTTTATTTAATCATATCTAAAGGTAGCATGCCAGTACAATATAAATGGTAGTAAATTCTGCGCAGCTTAAGTTAATGGCCAAGGAATAAGGTGAACATATTGCTTGATGCCTTTTTTTATGCTCTGTTCCAATATAATAGTCGCTTTACTCGGAAATTCAATTTTAAGCCCTTTACTATCATAGTTGCCGCTGTTAGCACCACTTTTGTTCAAATCGGTTTACGCATAAATTGAATCGACCCTGACAAAATCGAGAACCAGAAATATACAGTTCGGCTATATATTTGCACCTGAGGGGAGAGGGGTAAAGTATAGTGGAGCTGCAGTTAGAATGTGTTAACTACAATTATTCTGCATATAATGAAGTAAAAATTTTATTTTTAACTCTTTTATATAGCCAAAAATAAGAGGAAAATATATCATCTTTGAGGGTTCGTAATGGGCTTAAAATTGAATTTCTGAGTAAAGCTTTTATTATTTTCAGAAAGAGCTGTAAAAAGGCATCGAGTGGTATGTTCACCTTATTCTTAGGTCAGGAATATAAACTGCCACAAATTTACTTACATAGTTCGAGACATTCCTTATTCTATATTATTTCCAAATACAATTTCTTTCCTAAGCCTATGTCTTAGGGCTATAGCTGGGCCATTAGGGAGGGGGGGGTGGTGGGGCATTGTAAGTAAATTGATCATGATATACTGTATCTAATGTTAGTACTTTTGATGGCATGTTTCCTTTAGATGGGGTCAACAACTACAAATTTACCAGGCAATTTTTTTAATATTTTGAATAAAAAATCACAAAAAATATTTTTGGCCGAAAAAATACCAAAAAATATTTAATGAAGTTTAGGAGGGGTAAATGCCACTCCCTCTTTGGTGCCCCCGGACCTGTGGTCAGACCAGAACGTCAGATTGAGTAAATTTATAGTTTCTATTATTTTTGAAATTTTGTTTTACTATTTTGGGTATTCATTTTCTTCAGGCAAACAATATGGAGTAGGATACTTCATTTATGGGCCCTCCAAGGGCTTACAATTGAATTTTCAAAGGAAGCGATTTGTAGTATATATTTGAAAGAGCACAGAAAGACGCATAGTGTAGCAAGTTTACCTAGCAAAATGATACAAAGGATTAGTTATAATTACCAAATTTGTTAGGATAACTGTAAAATTCTGAAGTTTCGGAGAGGATTGGATCTTCTATTATATGGACAGTAATTCGTGAAAATGAAGGGGAAGGACAAGGACAATTATCGATCTTCAAAATGAAAATTCTACAATGGTTGTTTTTCAAAGTCTTGGGGGGGGGGGTGGTCTTTGCCCCCAATCTGCACCCCTGTTCTGGTTCACTTGCCTGGCTGTTGGCCCAATAACTACTTGACCACAATGAAATCTTGTTAGAAACGAAGGTGATATTAAATTTTACCAAGAGGAAAAAAATACCGAACAAAGTACAGGAGAGTAGCTTTTCTGAAAGAAACAGTATATTAAAAAAGTAGTACCATTCCATCCCCCAATACCCCCATCCCATCTCCCAATGCTTTCTGAAACTAAACCCCACTTCCTCGGTCCATCAAAATCATTCGCCCTGACTGATCGCGAAAAAATTTAAGATAATTAGAAATGATTTAAAAATATGGATAACACTAGAAGGAAAAATGGTAATCTTTTTAATGGAAACATGCTGCATGTTATAAAATAAGAATTTTGTTGTTTTCGTAGTCTCTTTTAATACTACTACTAGTACTTTACTACTAGAGTTGTCTCTTCGAAGATAGTTTTGTACCAGATGTTCTTACATTCAAGTAAGCGGAAGTAAAAACAGAAAATTAAATAGCGACTATCCCGTTTGAAAAATTTTCCGGGGAAGGGGAATTCTCAAAACAGTAAAAACACTGGATTTGCATGGGGCTATACATAAGTAATTAGTAATACGCTTTGCCCTCTAACTTAATATCATGTTTCTTTCACAGTTTGATTGTGATGTATGCGTCTTTAGTAACTGAAAAATCTTCGTCAATTGCTGAAGATGAGTGGTATCAATGGGTACCTTTGTGGTGAAGAAAGGACAAGGAAGGGGGTTGAGAAGATTGATATACAACCATCTGAAAAGGTCTCGAAAAAGATCATTCACAAACGTTCAAAACCAAAATTCAGGGCTGGCTGGTTAAAAATCCCAGAATTTAGCACATGGCTGGAAAAAGACCTCTCCTGGGATGATAAGGCTTACTGTTGCAACTAAAAGAAATCTTTAGTTCGTGGAAAAGTCTGTGGAAATGTGGAAAAGCATATGGGTTCAGGCCATCACAAAACTGAGGTCAAAAGCCAAGACACGGCCAATCAAGCTATTGTTCCACTGGATCGAGTCTAAAGTATCAATAGGAATTTGTGGGGGGAGGATTTTTTTTTGAAAATCCTCACCCCGAAGCACGTTCTTGAGAGGGTAGCTCTGGGAAGCAAATTGCAAGGAATTTGATACGTCAGTGGCTTGGTCCTCACTACAGTGAACAACCTGTTGAGACTCTGAAAAGTAACCATTTTCCCTTACGATGCACGAAACCATTGACACAGGAGTAAAACAACAGCTTGCTACAGCAATACTTTGATGCGGCATAGCTCTTGACATTCAGGCTGATATTTTAGGCCTTATTAAATGTCCCGACGGCAAAGCCGGAACACTTCAACCTCTTGGAAATTACTCTTAAAACAAGAAGCATTCCTTTAAAGAACTGGATCGGATTCTCTGCGGATACTTTCAACGCCATATTTGGATCAGACAGCTCAGTAATAAGCACTGAACCGAATATCAGTAATTAGAACTGAACCGAACATCAGTGGTTTTCTTGAACCAAATCAATGGTTTTCTTGAACCAAATGTAGTAGACATTTCATTCATCTTGTTGTTTCGTACTCTTGTAAACAGCTACCAGAGCAACGGGAGGACCTATGCAGGACAGTATATATACAATTCAGTGTTAGTGCAAAAAGGCGATTGGATTTTGAGAAGCCTCGGGTTTTTGAGGACCAAATCACGCCAATGATCACAATCTTCAAGCTTTTCAAGAACCCACTATTCAAGATACAAATGGATTCCTAAGTTAGGCGTTAAAAATTTTGTGACTTCAACAAGTTGCTCCGGAGTGAAAACCACTGTTCAACAAAATCAAGCCAGAATTTGAAATTCTAATAAGAAATCTGGCAATGAATTTCATGAAACCCAACTACGTCCCAACCGAGTAGATGTGGTTGAAGACTTCACTTACCTGAGATCTATTCTGTCGAATGATGGCTTGATCACAAAAGAGCTTACATCTCGAATTGCCAAAGCTTCAGCACTTGTCAGGAGGCTTAGCAGCATCTGGCGAAAGCCAAACATAAGCCGCTTTGCCAAAATGCGCATTTACAATGCGTCAGTCAGCACCGTCCTACTGTATGGAGCGGAGAGGTGGCCAGCTGCAAAATCTATCCTCAGCGCCGTCGATGTCGCTCAGACGAAACATCTCCGAAGAATCGAAAGACTTCACTGGACTGACTTCGTTAGCAACCAGACTCTTTTGTAACGTACGGCTGAAACTCCTTTCTCGACACAGCTCACCCAGCGTACTGTTCGGTGGTACAGCCACCTCCTTCGCATGCCACGTGACGCCCCAGCACGGGTCGCATTCGACTTCGAGCCCACCCTACACGGATGGAAGCGACCCAGAGGACGCCCACCCACTAGGTGGAAAGACAAAGCCAATGAATTCCTCACCCACGCCCACATCCCGGTGGAAGAACCTGCGAGCCTGGCAAGCGATAGGTCAACCTGGAGGCGCCTAGTCTCATCGTTCTCAACGCCGAACCATCCGCGGGAGCCTTAAGTCAGGTAAGTCAAGTCAACTACGTCCGATTGGTTTCCCTGTTTCAGCTAAACCCCTTCTGGAAGAGGAATATGTGCTGTTACTGGAAGCCTACATAGGCATGCAGGCCTATGAGTTTCTGGACGCTATCCAGTCTGACAAAAGAACGATGTCTTTAGATGCATCAGTTTCATTAATATACAAAACTGCCAGAAGATTTTATGTTGAAGCTATAGTTCAAATACAAAAGAGATTTCCCTTTTTTCTTTTTTTCCTCCCTCCTTCTCTCCACTTAGGGATGTTTAAGTAAAATCAAACTAAAACCAAATACAAATTTACATCACCGGCACTAAAACTAACTTTTTTTTTTTAAATAATTTGAATAATTTCTCTTTTCAGCTTTATAAACAAATTGTAATTTACCTGTATCATATACCCCCTACCGCTCAAGCTGACAATGTGAAGTCAGAAAACAATTCTTACTTCATAATATGAAGAGTAGTCGTAGCTACCACATTTTACATGCAGACCCGCTGTACTTTACCCCCTCCCCTAATATGCAAATATATAGCTAAAATTTGTTTCTAAAGTATTATATTTTTATCATACTTAGATACGTTTTATTAGGATTAATACAACGTCATTTCTTCAGTGGTAGTGGGTATTCCTATATCATACAAGTACCGTATTTTCTATTAACAAGTTGACAAGATTTTTTTCGGGGGGGGGGGGGGGTTACTCAAAGATTTTTTCGAGGAAAGGGGGGGGGTTTACTAAAAAAACCTAAAAAAACATCAACAATTTGTTTATGTCCATTTTTGTTACGCTTTTACGAGTCAGACAGACATTTCTGGGGGCGGGGGTGTCCAAATCACCTTAAACTCCCCCCCTTCCCTCTCTGGGTAAGGCCTTGAGCAGCAGTAGATATCCTAAATATTCTAGGTTTCTATTAAATTCATTTCATTTTTAAGTATTCTTACAAAACTTTCAACATTTATTTACAATTTCTTTTCCCTTCTACGCCAAACATGACTAGACACACTCCCCATCATCAAACTGTAAAATTTCAAACATTTTCCTCGAAAATATCAACAATGGCAAATTTGAAAACTCAAGCTTTATCTTCCAAATTCCCCCCATTCAAACCAACATTTTCACCGGCATCATATTTTTTAAAAGTAACTCTGCAAACCTGAAAGAAACTCCAGCTCCCAGAAACGAAATCTAGTCACAGTTTCAGGAAGGAAGTGTCAATTTTTTGGCTCCTGCATTGTTTTTAAGTTCCGTAAGTTTTGCTCTATAGCGCAACTTTTAGTGTAAGAGAGGGTGGCGAATTTTTCAAAATTTGAAAACGTTGCTTCGATAGAAGCTCGCAAAAAAAAGAAGATAAGAAAAAAGATGTAGTTTTTGGAAACAATTTTTGTAAAAATAAGTTTGTTATCAATAGCAAATGTGCTAGTGCGAGCCAAAACATCTGCTTTGATGAAATTTGACATTATTTCCTTCAAGCAGCTTTTCACCTTATTAAGAAGTAAATGAATTTGTACCTTTTTACTCTGAAACTCTACATTAAATTGGTTCATCACTGTTAGAATTTAACCAAGGAACACATAATGTAATTTAAATTCGTCGCTTATTGGTATGTTGTAAAGGGCATATTCCCTGCAAGATGGAAGATGAATATATTACCTGCAAGATGGATGGTATATTACCTGCAAGACAAGATTGAAATAAAGGCTAAGTGTCCCGTATTTCGCAAGAAGACCTTAAGCCACACTCTCCATCGCCAGCCATCTCGTTTTGCTAGAGTAAATCAGACAGCGGTCAGCTATATCATGAAATGTTTGACACTGTCTAAATTTCATTTTCCATTTTGGGCTAAACGCGATTTGGTATTTTTCTTATTTTACTAAATTGGTTTTAACCAAAAAAGTTTTATGACTGAACTGCGAAACACACGGGTATAAGACATCACACGAAGTAGCTGAGCAATGGGTAAACGAATAGCAGATGCGACCGACAGTTGCAAGCTATGGAAAGTCATCCTTCAAGGACTTTGCCTTCAAAGACTTGGTATTTTTCTTATTTTACTAAATTCATCTACCATTAAGTTCTTCAACTCTGTATCTGTTGCATCAGAAACAGCTGACTTTGAAAAAACTGCCCGACTAGTTTCTGCTCTTCCAGAGAATAATAGCGAACAATTACTACAAGAAATTTTGTTGTTCTTCTGTCTGTTGATTCATCTATGATGATTAAGATCTTGGTCCCTTTCAATACTACAACTATCTCATATTCACTTGCTTTTCAAATTACATTTTTTATTATTGCGGTTATATTTTTCCTTGCCGATGCCATAAGATAAACGGAAGGTTTGTCTTTTAATTTTTTCTTACTGCTTAATTTACTTTTTAACTTTCACAGCAACTGGTGTCCTCATCCATGCGTCTTGCTTTGCACGTCAGTGGCAGTTTTTTCCCCCGAGAAGCCTTAAACGATCCATTGACTCCTCAAAAGAGTTAGTATCATAGTAACATAATTTGCACTTTACTGAAACAAATATAAATGTTTTTATTTTTATAACTCTAATAAATCAAACAATATTAAGATTTTTATTACTAAATATCAGTATATGTATTAAACTGACAATGCCCATAAATTTGTATTTTTTTCAGTAACGTGCAAATCATGCTCTGGCCCTGGGAAGGCATAGGGGTTTTGAGCCCAACTTGTGTTAATTTCTGCTCGTTTTGAGTTTGACTCGGTTATTTATTGTAATTTCTGTTCGTTTTGGGTTTCATTTATTTATCGATGCTGATTTGTGGTAGTTTCACGCTTGGTAGATTATTTGATTTCATTTTTGCTCATTTTTGGTTTAATTGAGTTCTTTACTTTCCTTTGAAAAACTTATTTTTTGGAAAAAGTTTTTTTAATTAACTTATGATTGTTTTATTTTTACATAGCTTTTTAATAGAAGAATGAAATAATAAGTTAAATCTTTTCTTTTTTTTAATACTGTATAGTTTGACCTGCTATTTGTATGCTGGAAAACAATTTTCAGCAAAATTTAACAACATACGCCCTCTTAAAAATCTGGACACAAATAGAAGTGTTTAATTTAGTTTCATACCTCGTCTAGTTGACCTGAAATGGAAAATTTGATACCATTCGCAAAAAAATATGTTTACTTTCTTTGATAGCTTTGATACACTTGTGCTATTTTGATTTGGTTAAATTTTAAGAGCAGAAGCAGCCCCAAAAGTTTGAACATAAAATCCTCAGTCGTTCTTGGGATACTGCTGAGATGCCTTATTGGGAATTAGCATTAACAGCGTGCATTTTGATTTAATCTTATGTCAACATTTAGTTTTTAAACATAACGGCAAATGGGTGGGTGGGTGTGGGATTAGTTTTCCTCCAATCACTTTCGACAATTAAAAAGGGTATCAGCCCTTTCTATTTTCAATCGAATGAGCCCTTTTAGAAGTTCCTACGACAACTCCTTCGATACAAAGTGCCCTGGTCTAAACAACAACAACAACAAAAAAAATAATAAATTATACCCACATCGATCTTTACTATAAAAATTTCAAGCATTCCAATCACTTTTGACTATTAAAAAGGGTCCAAAGCCTTTCGATTTCCAATCAAATGAGCCCTTTTTGAGTTTCTGCGACAACACTTCCTATAAACACCTTATATGCCCCCAGGGCATAAATTACAACTCTTACGCTAAAGTCTGTGAGCGTGGGCGTCATCCTCTAGATCTAATTTCCAGAACTTTTAACTACGTTCAACATAATTGCTATCTCATTTATTGAAAGTATTTAGGAAAATGGTGGACTTGAGAGGGGCGTTAGTCTTTCTCCAGTCATTTTCAACTATTAAAAAAGGCACTAGCTCTTTCATTTTCCAGTCGATTGAGCCCTTTTGAAGTTTATACGACAACGCTTTCAACAAAAACCTTATATGCCCCCAGGGGATAATTTACAACCCTCGCCCTAAGGGCTGGCGGGGTGGGGGGGGCTGTCCTCCTCACAGACCTAATTTATAGAACTTACTACCACGTTGAACAAAATGGCTATCTGAAAATTTTGATTGGATGTATTTGGGGGAATGGTGGGCCTGAGACAGGGGTTAGTTACCGTCCAATCTCTTTCAACTATTAAAAAGGGCCCTAGCCCTCTCAATTTCCAATTGAATGAGCCCTTTTTGAAGTTTTTCCAGAACTTTCAACTACGTTGAACAAAATGACGATCTCTAAACTTTGATTGAATGTGTTTGGGGAAATGGAAGGCGTAAGAGCGGGGTTAATTACTCTCCACTCACTTTTGACTATTAAAAAGTTCAATTTCAATTTCCAATCAAATGAGCCCCTTTTGAAATTTCTACAAAAACTTTCTATGCTTACAACCCTTGCACTGAAAGCTCTGATGGGGTTATCATCCTAAAAGACCTAATTTCCAGAACTTTCAACTACGTTGAAAAAAGCGGATATCTTCAAATTTTGATTGGATGTGTTTGGGGAAATGGTGGGCGTGAGAGGGGGGTTAGCTGCCCTTCAATCACTGTTGACTATTAAAAGGGCACTATCCCTTTCAATTTCCAATTGAATGAGCCCTTTTAGATGTTTTTACAACATCGCATTCAATAAAAACCTTACATGCTCCCAGTGCATAACTTAAATCCCTTGCCCTGAGGGTTGTCATCCTTAAAGACCTAATTTCCAAAACTTTCAACTGCGTTGAATAAAATGGCTATCTAAAAATTTTGATTGGATGTGTTTGGGGATGTGGTAGGCGTGAGAGGGGGGTTAGTTGCCCTCAAATCACTTTCGACTAGTAAAAAGGGCACTAGCCCTGTGAATTTCCAATCGAATGAGCCCTTTTTCAAGTTTCTAGGACAAACATTTCAATAAAAACCTTATATGCCCCCATTGCATAACTTATAACCCTTGCCCTGAAGACTCTGAGGGGAGTGTCCTGCTCAAAGGCATAATGTCCTTAATATTTATCTAAGTAGTACAAAATCACTGTCTAAAAATTTTGATTGGATATGTTTGGGGAAATGGTGGGCATGGAACGGGCGTTAGTGGTGTTCCAGTCAATTTCGACTATTAAAAAGGGCACTAGTCATTTCTATTTCCAATCGAAAGAGCCCTTTTTGAAGTTTCTACGACGAAGCGTTCAGTAAAACCTTATATGTCCCCAGGCCATAACTTGCAACCCTTACCCTGAGGGCTGTGGGGGAGTGTCCTCCTCAAAAACATAATTTCTATCTGGAAATCCATAACCCTGAACAAAATGGCTATCTAAAAATTTTGATTGGATGTGTTTGAGGAAAAGGTGGGCGAGAGATGAGGGCTTGTTGCCCTCAAATCACTTTCGACTATTAAAAATGGCACTAGACCTTTTAATTTCCAATCGAATGAGCCCTTTTTCAAGTTTCTACGACAAAGATTTCAATACAAACTTATATGCCCCCAGGGCATAACTTATAACCCTTGCTCTAAAGACTGTGAGGGGAGTGTCCTGCTCAAAGGTATAATTTCCTCAACTTTAACTGTGTGGAACAAAATGGCTATTTCAAAATTTTGATTGGATATGTTTGGGGAAATGGTGGGCGTGGAAGGGGTGTTAGTTGCCTTCCAATTACTTTCGACTATTAGAAAGGGCACAAGCCAACTTCTAATCGAATGAGCCCTTTTTGAAGTTTCTACGACAACGCTTTCTATAAAAACTTTATATGCCCCCAGGGCATAACTTATAACCCTAGACATGAGGGCTCTGAGGGGGTGGTAATCTTTAAAGACCTAATTTCCAGAACTTTAAACTACATTGAACAAAATGGCTGTGTCATAGTCTGGATTGTATGTGTTTGGATAGAAAGTGGGCGTGAGAGAGGGGTTGGTTATCCTACAATCACTTTCAACTATTAAAAAGGGTGCTAGCCCTTTGAATTTCCAATCGAATGAGCCTTTTTTGAAGTTTCTATGACAATGCCTTCTATAAAAACCTTATATGCCCCCAGGGCATACCTTACAACCCTTGCCCCGAGGTTTGTGGGGGAGTGTCCTCCTCAAAAGGATATTTTCTATCTGGAATTCTACTACGCTGAACAAAATGGCTATCTCAAAATTTTGATTGGATGTGTTTGGGGAAATGATGGGCGCGGGTGGGGGGCTAGTTGCCCTCCAATCACTTTCGACTATTAAAAAGGGCACTAGCCCTTTGAATTTCCAATTGAATAAGCGTTTTTATAAGTTTCTACGACCACGCCTTATATAAAAACCTTATATGCCCCAGGGCATAGCTTAAAACCCTTGCCCTGAGGGTTGTGGGGGAGTGTCCTCCTCAGAAACATATTTTCTATTTGGAAATCAACTACGCTGAACAAAATGGCTATCTCAAAATTTTGATTGGATGTATTTGGGGGAATTATGGGCGTGGGGGGGCTAGTTGCCCTCCAATCACTTTCGACTATTAAAAAGGGCACTAGTCAGTCCCATTTCCAATAGAATGAGCCCTTTTCGAACTTTCTACGACAACTCTTACGGGTATGGAGAAAACCCCCCAAAAAAACACATTGTGCCCACATCGTCCTTTACGTAGGCAGCGCTGGCGCACTGCCTATGATATGACCAAATTGACAATATAGACATATAAAATGCAAACACACGTTGTGTCTCACATCAAAATATATGTCAGAACATTTTTCATGCATGATAATAATCTAAATACTTGCGCTTTGACACGCACGAAAAATTTGTTGACTGTAGCACCGAAAATCGCTGTGGAATACGCACATTTTGGCAATTGTAGCACTTTAGGAACTCACCATGGTGGCAACCCTGGCTGCCACGGGTAGTACTATTTTAATACGTTTGGTCACAGTATTATTTTTTGTATCAGAAAACCCTACTATAGAATTTTCAAGCTCATATATACATCAATATAGAATTTTGCATTTTTTTTGTCAGAAGAAACATCACGGATCCATGTCTATTTGTTGTTTCCTTTTTGTTTTTTGTTTTTCCCAGGGGTGATCGTATTGAACTAATTGTCCTAGAAGATAGGGATACATCAATATACATCAATATAGAATTTTGCATGTTTTTTGTCAGAAGAAACATCACGGATCCATGTCTATTTGTTGTTTCTTTTTTGTTTTTCCCAGGGGTGATCGTATTGAACTAATTGTCCTAGAAGATAGGGAAAGGATGCATCCGAACAGAAATAAAAAGTTCTAGTGCCCTTTTTAAGTGACCAAGAAGGTTCGAGGGTAACTAGCCCACCTCCCGAGCCTCTTTTTCCCCTAAAGTCATCCGACCAAAATTTTGAGATTGCTATTTTACTTAGCATAGTTGAAAAATCCAATAACCATCCCTTAAGGGGTAACATAACCCCTCATAGCCCGAGGGGAAAGGGCCTTAAGTTATAAAATTTGCTCATTGTTTGGGTATAGTATTTGTTATTGGGAAGTATACAGAGATTTTTAAGGAGGATTTTGCGCTTGTGGTGGATTTCTGAGAGGAGAATTTTCTGTGGGGAGGGAAATTTCTAGGGGTGGAATTTTCAGAAGTAATTTTACACTGGAAGGATTTGACAGAATTCCCATACAAAAATCATTTTATTTGTCTTACCTTCTCTTTCCCAACCCAATTTTGCATGTGGAGATGTGTTCCGGGGGAATCGTCCCGGGGAAATTTTCAGCGGGTTTGGATTTCAAGCAATAAATTTCCACAGAAGGAAGTATTTCCGGAGTGATCGGAAAAACGATTATAATTTAAAATCTTTTTCAAAAGAAAGCATGCTAAGGAGAATTTTTCAGGCTGAATCGTCTGAAAGAAATTTTACGGAGGGGGGGGGGACTTTCAGTGAGGACGGAATCATTCGAGGTGAATTTTACGGGGAGGGGGTATTTTACATCGGAAGAACTTTCTAGGGAGGATTTTCCCCTGAGGGGAGGGAATTTTTCATGGCATTTTACCGGCATTATTTGAAAAATGAACAGCAGTTAAACTAAAAAAAAAATAAGAAATCAATTCTAAGTTAAAAGCAACATTAAAAATAAATAAAAAGTACAAAAATTATGCCCCCTCCTCAATATCCTGCTCTTTACGCTAGAGTTTGACTGTCTGTCCCAATTTCTATTAGTTTTGAATGTTAATGTTGGTCCTTACTTTCAGTAAAAGAAAAACTTTTTTTATTTAATGCTAACACCATCACCAAAATTTTTAGTATCAACAATTTGTGGGGATTTCCCCACACTTAGTAAGAAAATGAATTCTCAAATATCTTGTTGAGAATTAATATTCGTAAATACAGGAGCGTTAGGACAAAACCCGAAATTACTCATTCTTGCTAAGAATAGTTTTCGGGGAGACTTTGGAAAACTTAATTTTATATGAAAAAATTCGGGGAAACTCGAAGAATTCAGGAAATCCCGATAAATTAGAAGACAGAGGAAATACTGATTTTAAATCTAGCATAAA
The DNA here is from genome assembly GCF_049724085.1 of Artemia sp. Qi Xiang Cuo. Lineage (NCBI taxonomy): Eukaryota > Metazoa > Arthropoda > Branchiopoda > Anostraca > Artemiidae > Artemia > Artemia sp. Qi Xiang Cuo. The sequence continues at coordinate 10,550,742 of NC_142809.1, forward strand.
TGAGCTATGAGGGTACTCCAAATTAAAAAGTGGACATTTTCATTTGGATTTTAATGAGAAAAGTACTATAAAGCTTTGAATGAGTACTTTCCAAAGTGCTCAGGACATCTAAATAAAAGTTTTTTGGGCTCATGGACAAGGAGCGTCAATTGAGATGGAAAGGAGAAGGGGGCTTTAGAACTCTTTCCCTATATTTTTTCAAACCCCCTAGATTTTAAAAGATACTTTAATTTGAGGTAATTCCCTTCAAAACTGTCCTTTTCGGTATTTTTATTGAAAAAATTGAAAAGAACAACAAATTTGTCAACCTAATAGGTGTGGAAAGTACATTGTGCCGCCCCCCAACATGGGGGGTTGTACTGTGGAAAGTATAACCCCCCAACATTTTCGTGGATTAACACCACTGCCCTCAGCCCTCAGCCCATTACTTACAATTTTACTCGCATCAGGATCATGGGCTTTTCCCACGTACCCTGGAATCTGGACAAAGATTCTGCCCGTCTATTCCTGCTTAAACACCCTGATTTCCTTAAGTTTTTCTTCTGCTTACTTTGAAATAAGGAAGGTTTTACCTCAGCACTAAATTTCGTCAGTGTTGCCACGTTGAACTTCGAAAATAAAGATTCTTACCTTCTTAGAAACGCGACTATGCAGTAACTGTCCCTAACCAGAGAAAACCTTTAAAAATACGACTCAGCAGTAAATAAAATTATTTCAGTAATGTTTCCAACTATACACGCGTCTTTGTAATGCATGTCCCTGCGCTTCTTTTAAATCTTTCTAAAATGTCTTTCCCTGAATGCCAAAGATTTCTAAACGACAGTTAGCTCTAAGGGAATTTTTGGAAAGGTGAAAGGTGAATGAAGAACGGTCTTTAGAATCATAGCATTTTCGAAAGGTTTTGAGAGATTTTTCAACAGTACAATACATGTTTGTCTAACTATGCCAAGCACTTTCAGAGGAATTTTAAACAGATGCTAACAAATATTTACGAAGGCTTAACCAAAACAAATATGTCAAAACACACTATGTTACGTCTGATCTATTTTTGGACCTTTGGATGTTTGGACTTCTTTTTTTTTTACATAATTTTAGTATTCATCAAAAGTTTTAACAGTGGAGTTTATGTTATGCTGTGAAATAATTAATATTATACCAAAAGTTTTACTTCATTGCATTTTAAATATTTACCCTAGAGCCCTTGGCAAAACAAAAATTTAACCAATTTTGTCGGTTTGCATTATTTTGTAATTTTCATAACCTGTATCCCCCCCCCCCCCCGCCTGGATACGACTCTATCCAATTCCCATTGGATGAAGGTTTAACCACGAATTCCCCTTTTCTTCGTAAAAGTCCACATTTACGAGAACAATAGGAGTTGTCAAACACGCAGCTTTAACCATAAAAAAAAGAGCATTAAATTATAAATATAAGTCTTCCCATTTGTCTTAGTATTCTCCTAATGGACAGCTGTTATTCTGCAAATTATGCTCTGGCCTAAACGGTTTCTTTTTCCGTTTGTGGCTTGTTTTCATACTTCCTTCCTTTCCTTTCTCCCTTTTTCCTTCATCTACTTTTTTCCTGACATCGTTCATTATGCTATTAAATAAAACAAAAGAGAATTTTCGATTGAAAGTACAAGGCGACATCAAATCTTAAATGAACAGGACTTTCCATTCCATTTAGGGGGGGAGGGTGCCCCCCCTTAAACTCCTGTACTTTACCCTAAAATCTTATAGGGCTTTAAAGATACTTCTTGTTCAGATCCAACAACCCCTTTTGTTTGAGTGGTAAACTTGAAGAACTTGTTAAGGTCAAACTTCAACGCAAAGGATGGGGCAGTCCCCTTCAAGTACTACTACTACTACTAACAACTCACCGCAGCACCAAGCCGCCTGAGGCCAACACAGCTACGCACGCTCCCCCTCCACCCCAATCTATTCAAAGCCTCCCTTTTTACACACGCCGACGAAGTTCCCATTTCCTTTAAATCTTTCTTTATGACGTCCTCCCACCCCAGACGGGGACGAACTGCTTTCCGTTTAGCCCTTGGTGGTTGGCCGAAAAGAACAATCTTCGGCAATCTGTCATCCTTCATCCGCACAACGTGCCCTAGCCACCTCAACCTTTCTTTCATTATAGCCCTAGAGAGCGGTATTGAACCACATTTTTCGTATAACCTATTCTTCGAAATATAGTCAGTCAGTCGGGTACTCAGAATAATCCTTAAGCAATTTCTCTGAAAAACATATAGCAAATCTTCATCCGCTTTTTGAAGCGCCCATGCTTCAGAGCCATATATGACCACTGTCATCATTGTAACTCCTAATATTCTAGTCCTGGTTTGCAGACTTATCTTCCTATTCTTCCAAACTTTTTTTAACTGTGAAAAAACACCCTGGGCCTTGGTTATCCTATATTTAACATCTTCACTGCTCCCACCATCTTTACTAATAATACTACCAAGGTAAGTGAAGCTGCCCACCTGATCAATCTTTTCATTACCCAACGTCCCCTTTTCATCTTCACTTATTCCTAGCTTTAGTGACTTAGTCTGCCTAACATTAATTTTCAATCCAATTCTAGCACCCTGAACTCACAAAACCTCTAAAACTTCATTTATTTTGCTCAAACTTTCATCTAGGATGCTTAAATCATCAGCATAATCCAGGTTCAGGAGACTTTTTCCTCCCCATTTGATTCCGTGGTCTCCCATTGCCTTTCCTCTGCTCCTTAAAACAAAGTCCATCAAAATAATCCATATAAAGGGGGATAGAAAACAACCCTGCTTAACATCTGATTTAATACAAAACCAGCTGCTAACCTCATTTCCTATCTTAACCGCAGAAGTGTTATTCTCGTACATAGCACTAATCACTTTAATGTATTTGTCTGGTATACCATACAAGGATAGAACCTTTACTAAAGCCCTTTTATCAACAGAATCGAACGGTTGCTCATAATCTATAAAACTGAGGGCCAAAGGTGTTTGAAAACTCAGGCACTTCTCAATTATTAGCCTAAGAGTGAAAATTTTGTCGACACATCCTCTACCTTTTCTAAAACTGCACTGCTCTTCTCTTAAACCTTTGTCTACGGTATCTCTTAGTCTAAAAAGTATCATATTACTAAGTAATTTACTACCTACAGAGACCAGACTAATGCCTCGATAATTACCACACTCACTTTTATCACCTTTCTTATAAAGTGGCTTGATTAAGAATTTCCTAAAATCGTTAGGTACTTCCCCTTTTTCAAAAATCATATTCATAATCTTCAGTAACTTATTTCTAACCTCAGAGCCACCAAATTTAAGAAACTTATCTACCACACTATCAGCACCTAAAGCTTAATTATTTTTTAATCCTTTCAGTACTGTTGCAAATTCGTCTTCACAAAACAAATCTTCCTTCACATCCAAGGTATCACACACTTTTTCATTTTCCTATATATCTTTTCCTGCAACTCTATCTCGGTTAAGCAAATTCTCAAAATGTTCGGCCCATCTCTCTTTAGTTTTTTCCTTATCGCTAATTGCGACTTTATTACATTCCTATCTTTAACTGGGCCAAGTCCGGATTGACTACTCCCTCTCAATTTATTAACCTGCCAGTACAATAGTTTACTATTATGCCGTCTAGCTGCATCTTTCAGTTCCTCGGCAATTTTATCCATGGCCTCCAATTCACATCTCCTTAGTTCATATTTTAGTGCTTCCTCCACTTTCTTTACATTCCTTTTGTTTTCATACGATCTATCACTAAGATAATTCTTGTACTTCCCGGGAGGTAGTTACCCTTCCGATATTTCAGCTTTAAATTAACCCTTGACACTACTAGTTGGTGATCTTTACTTTTAACATCAATAACAGCACTCCTATATACCCTAGTATCTTGTATTGATCCTACTAGTCTTCGGTTTACTATAACATAATCAATAAGGTTTGCTGTCTTACCATCACGTGAATACCATGTTAACTTATGAGTCATTTTATGACCAAAAACCGTATTGGTTATAACTAGATTGTTATACCTACAAAATTGCAAAAGTCTGTATCCATTACTCTTTTTTTTTCCTACACCAAATTTACCTAGGCTGGGATACCATCTATCCCTATTTCTACCAACCTGGGCGTTAAAATCTCCCAATAATAACATCATATTTCTACCTGGGACCCTGTCTATTTGCTCCTGCAACTGAAAGTAAAACTCATCCGAGGCAGTAGTATCTCAGTCAGTCGGTTCTAAAGGGGTGTGTACTACTAAACCTCATACCCTAAATTTTCTAGTTATAAAAAGAGCAATTAGTATTCATTTATTAATACTTTCCAAACCAAAACAAGACTCATCGGCTTCCTCATTCATCGTGAGTCCTACTTCCTGTCTATGTACTTCATCCTTCCTGTCTGAGTAAATAAATTCTATATCACCTAATTTCATGCTTCCTACCCCTGGGATATGAGTTTCTGAAATTCCTAATAAGTCCAGTTCGAATCGTCTGAATTCGTCAGTCTAAGTATCGATACGATAGCCATTGTTTAATGTCGTAACATTCCAAGTTCCAATTTTCATGATCTTTAAATCATTGAAATTATTTTCGCCTCAGGAAAATCAATGATCCCGGATACCAGTGCAGGCCGGGGATCACATATCTTTTCAAGTCTACACCGAAGTGCTTAAGCCGGCTTAGAACCGGACAGCAAGAAGTCCCTGAGACCTCCATGAATGGAGGCTTTGTGCAATCCCGGGCCCATCTTGGTCACAATGTAAAGATTGTTGCTAGGCTTACGCAAGTTAGATATAAGTGTATTTCTTGTATTTGGTGTTTTATTACGTTAAGGGTATATTTTTGGTATTTAGTGCATGTTCCACTTCAAGGGTATAGTTGGTATGTGTTGTTTTAAGTACTTGTTTCTGCCTTCTTTTCTATTCAAGGAAGTGGACCACCATGACCAAAAACCTACCAGTCAATGAAAGGCTACTTTGGGGGTCATGGAACCAGAATTCTATGCTTGGGCCTAGGAAGATAAGAAGGGGGAAAAGACAACTTGTGGAGAGTTCAGCTTTGAGAACCAACAGTGACAAGTGGTTAGAGGGACACCGCTGGGAGAGTTCGAGCAAGCTCCACCTTTCTATAATATACGGTGAGCTGGGAGAGCTTAACCATAACCTCCACATCAACTGCCGTCGGAAAGTTCCAGTAACCTCCACTAGCCAACTATAGACGGCGAGCTTGGAGAGTGCAGCAGCCACCTCCAAATCAACTGTGCCAGCCGGTGCAAGTTGACTACATCTCAGAGTCTCCATGGTTTTAAGAGGACTGTTCACGAGTGTAATCTAGTATTGTATTTTGCCTATTAGTTTGTTAAAGTAGTTTTAGCAACATCTTGAGTAGATACGAATCCTGCCTACCACGCTACCCAAGGTCTTGTCCTCGTGGAGGCTTGATCACCCCCCCCCCCCTGGGGACCAATAAGACGGTATTTCTTTAGAGAAATATACCATACTTCACAACAACATGGTTTTCAGCATTTGGCGATGCTCTTCTATCAACAAGAGTCGAAATCCTGCACAGACAGTCTCAAGCCTATTACCTCCGACTCATTATATATTCATGCCTACAAATAATATGCTACTACGGGGAGGCAACCCATAATAGATAAATTAGCTATGAAGAGGTTTTTCAGCCCAAAGACGCCCATCCAAACATACCAAGCCCAGAAAAATTGTCTATTAGTCAGAATCCCGTGCTAATGCTGTGTCGTTTACTAGGCTATAATTTCCTCGAGGGGCACCACTCCTCAAGTGGGAATAGAGTTGACCGCAAGGTCTCCGGTCTTGCAGGTACCCCGAAAAGGTCGAGGCAGCCCTTTCCAGAGGCCGTTGTCCATAGATCTGGATCTTACGCCCTGCCACAGTTGTCCTCCTATAAGGGATCCTCCCGCGATGGTGTTCTGCATCACCATGCAATTTAACCCATTACTGGGAGAAGGTTTGCAACTCATGGGACTTGTGGACAAACCAGCGGACCCTTTTGAGTGTACATTTGAGGGGCCTTCTTCCTCCTCCGCCTGTATTTATGGCACCAGGAGAGGGTGCCACAGCTTTATTATGGACACCCAGGGAAATAGCCCCCCCTTGGTTCATGTCCCTCCTAGAAGTGCCGTTTAAATCCATCGGGCGTTCCTCTCCGACCATCTGAGGACATACCGAGTGCCGTAGGGAAGGCCTTGAATATAAAAATGAACTTACTTAAATATATTTTGTTTCCTTAAAACATGCAAAATTATACAGTCCTCTGTATGACTTTTTAAACATCAAATTATTATAAGGAAGTATGAACAAAGTTATACAGAAGACTTTTTGGTTTCTTATTTAATATAACTCAACATTAGCTTGTAAAAATAACTTCTAGCCAAATTTATTGATTTACTTCAACATTAGCCAGTAAAACTATTGTAAAAACTAATGTGTAACCTGTTTTATTGATTTACTTCAACATTAGCCTGTAAAACTAATGTAAAAAAAACTAATGTAAAATTAATGTAAAACTAACATCTACCATAATTTATTTATTTACTTCAACATTAGCTTGTAAAACTAATGTCTAGCCTAATTTATTGTTTTACTTCAACATTAGCTTGTAAAATTAATGTAAAAAAACTAATGTAAAACTAATGTCTGGCCTAATTTATTGATTCACTTCAACGTTAGCTTGCAAAACTAATGAGTGTGGTGAGGGAAGGGCGAGGGGGTAGTGTGAAAATAATTGGTGTCTTTTAAACAAAATAAATCAAGATACACCCTCCCCTTGGTCACCTCCTTTGTATTAGCCACCCTCATTATAAGGATCTTTGCTTTACGTTAATTATAAATGTATATATATATATATATATATATATATATATATATATATATATATATATATATATATATATATATATATATATATATATATATATATAACATATATATATAATATATATATATATATATATATATATATATATATATATATATATATATATATATATATATATATATATATATATATATATATATATGTATCCACACATACATATTGGGGGATCTATAATACTTCAAGATCCTCCGGCAACATTCCCTGCAATTTTCAACCTAACAACCTTAGCCATTGCTGAGACATAGTAGATACGCCTTTTTGAAAACCTGGAGGCCCTTAAACTGTTCAGGTCAAATTCAATAACAGAAATAATAGCAGTAGCAGTTACAGTCAAAGTATATTGACGGTGAAGAAAAAATTTTGGATATGCACACAACTATGCTTCAGAAGTTTCAGCAAGATTATTACTTTTGCACATAGAAGGGGTTCCATGAATTCCAAGGAATTGGGCAGTCATGACTTCCCCTTTCTTGTTAATACTAGTACAAATGTTTTCAGGCTACATGAGCTCATGAAAATAACTTTATGACCCTCTTCCTCAAAAACTCGCCGATGAATAGTCCCTACTGACTAATTTTGAATGATCTCCAAGAAGCCTTGTGTAGGAACCAGAGGCTACGCATTCTCCTCCTCTACCCCAGCCTATTCAAAGCTTCCCTATCTATCCTATTCAAACAAAAAAAAACCTAATGACAGTCAACTTCTATTATCCCTGATCCGTGAAAAAAAAAGAAAGCAGTGGCATTTTATAAGAGCTGTGCTCAGGTCAACCTATGTTCACAGCAAAGAAATATAGTCTATCTGCAATCTAGGTTAAAGAAAAATTTTTATTTTTGTTATAAATTTTCATTATTACCGCAGAAGTACCGTATAAAATGCACAAGTACCGTAGAATTTTACCCAAATTTGTTCATAAACTATTATAGGTACTTATGTATTATAAATTATCCACCGCTATAGAGTGTACAAAGAAACCAGACAGGAAACCAGACAAACGGGTATTTACTAGATTAATTAAAAAAAAAAGAACTATGTCAAAAAAATATAAAAGAATATGTCAATATAAAAGGAACATAAATTAATTAACAAACCCCTTCCACGAGATAAGTTTTTCAAAAAAAGTAAAGAACTCCATTAAACAAAAAATGAGCAAAAACAAAATCGAATAATCTACCAAGCGTGAAACTACCACAAATCAACATCGATAAATAAATGAAACCCAAAACGAACAAAAATTACAATAAATAACCGAGTCAAACCCAAAACGAGCAGAAACCAACACAAGCTGACCCCCATGCCAAAGATATATATAATATATATATATTACATATATCAAACAGTTCGTGGTAACGAACTGTAAGTAAGGAGCGACCCGGCTCAATGGTAACTGAAACTTTAGAAAACGGAATTTTGGTACCAATAGATGCATCAAAAGAATGAGATTTTAATTCTGATTTCAGATATATAGGTTTCATCAAGTTTAATTTTACCCATCAAAAGTTACGCGCCTGAGAAAATTTGGCTGATTTTCAAAAAAAGGGGGAAAGACCCCCTAAAAATTATAGAACCTTAATGAAATTCACACCATCATATTCAGCGTATCAGAGAACCCTACTGTAGAGGTTTCAAGCTCCTATCTACAAAAAGGTGGACTTTTGCATTTTTTGCCAGAAGAAAGATCACGGGTGCGCGTTTATTTGTTTGTTTGTTTTTTTTTCCCCAGGGGTAATCGTATTGACCCAGTGGTTCTAGAATATCGTAAGAGGGCTCATTGGAAAGGAAATTAAAAGTTCTAGTGCCCTTTTTAAGTGACCAAAAAAAATGGAGGGCAACTAGGCCCCCTCCCACGCTCTTTTTTTCTTAAAGTCACACGATTAAAATTTTGAGATAGCCATTTTCTTCAGCATAGTCGAAAATCTAAAAAATATGTCTTTTAGGATGAATAAGTCCCCCACAGCTCCCAGGGGAAGGGCTGCAAGTTATGAACTTTGCCCATTGCTCACATACTATATTGTTTATTGGGAAGTATACACACATTTTCAGGAAGAATTTTTGTCTGGTGTGGGGGGAGGGGGGCTGGAGGAGAGGGTTAATCTGGAGAATATTTCCGCGAAGGATGTATGTTTGGGGTAAGGGACATTTCTATGAAGGGGGAGCCAGATTTCCAAGCATTATTTAAAAAACGATCAAAAATTAAATTAAAAAAAAAAGCAACTGAAAGTAAGAAGCAACATTAGAACTTAAAATGAACAGAAATTATTACGTATATGAGGGTGTTTTCTCCCAAGTCAATACCTCGCTTTTTACGCTACAGTTTTTTTTTTTAGTGCTTTAAAAAAAGCTATATATTCTAAATAAACGGCCAGTGTGATTAAGGGGTTTGTGAATTAAAACATTTTTTAACTTTTAAATTAAAGTGCGTGTTTTTTAATAAGGGAAGAACCCCATAATATACGTAATAACTTATACTTAATAAAAAAAACAATAAAAAAAAACAATCGATACGGATCAATATTAAGCGAAACTTTGAAAAACGGAATTTTGATGTCAATAAATGCATAAAAAGAATGGGCTTATAATTCTGATTCTAATTATATGAATTTTATTAAGTTTAGTATTACTCATCAAAGGCTACGAGCCTGAGAAAACTTGCCTGATTTTTTAAAGAGGGGGAAACATCCCCTACAAGTGAAAGAATTTTAATATATATATATATATATATATATATATATATATATATATATATATATATATATATATATATATATATATATATATATATATATATATATATATATATATATATATATATATATATATATATATATATATATATATATATATATATATATATATATATATATATATATATATATATATATATATATATATATATATATATATATATATATATATATATATATATATATATATATATATATATATATATATATATATATATATATATATATATATATATATATATATATATATATATATATATATATATATATATATATATATATATATATATATATATATATATATATATATATATATTTTTTTTTTTATTTTTTTTTTTGTATTTGTATTTGTACAGAGAGAGGGGGGGGGGCTGGTTTCATTTCTAGAATATTGGGATATTAAATATTATTCAATTATTAGAGATTGTGTGACTAAGTAGCCTATATATACTTTGAAGACGTTCCCAAAAATTATATATCTGAATACCGTCAAACCACCGTACAAGGAGCCTTTTTTTGTGTTTTTGTTAATTTCTCATCAACTGTTCATTGTAGATATACATATATATATGTATATATATATATATATATATATATATATATATATATATATATATATATATATATATATATATATATATATATATATATATATATATATATATATATATATATATATATATATATATATATATATATATATATATATACATATATATGTATATATATATATATATATATATATATATATATATATATATATATATATATATATATATATATATATATATATATATATATATATACATATAAATACACACATATATATATATATAAATTCTTCAGTATATGAACAATTCTCCTGATAATATCAGTATGAGATATTATCAACTAACAAAACATTTTTAACTTTCGATACACCACCCAAAATACTCAATTTGGCCGTCGTTATAGGAAACACTATATTGGATTTTAATTAAATTAAATAAAAAAAACAAGTTTTTTAACTGAAAGTAAGGAACGACGTTAAAACTTAAAACGAACAGAAATTATTCCGTATATGAAGGGGCTGTCCCCTCCTCAACGCCTCGCTCTTTATGCTAAAGTTTTTTATTGTTTAAAAAAATAAGAGTTGTGGGAGAGTCAAACTTTAGCGTAAAGAGCGAGGCGTTGAGGAGGGGACAGCCCCTTTCATAAACGGAATAATTTCTGTTCGTTTGAAGTTTTAACGTCGGTCCTTGCTTTCAGTTAAAAAAACTTGTTTTTTTATTTAATTCTTGAACGTTTTTTAATTAATGCAGGTTTTGATTTCGGCTCACCGTACATGAATAATTAAAACAAAATTTGCATATTATATTTGGTTAAATGGCTTTCTCGAAACTTGTTTAATTTTATTTACGAACGTTTTTATTAGTAATAAATATACGTAACTTAGAATTAACTTACGTAACGAACTTCTATATTCATAAATTTTTAACACGTATATTAGGGGGTTCGCCCCCTAGTCAATACCCTGCTCTTTAAACTATAGTTCGAATTTTTTTTCCAGTTCTTTAAAAATGACCTCTTAATCACAATCAGTTGATCAGTTGAAAAACTTGTTTTTTTTATTTAATTCCTGATCTTTTTCTTTAATAATGCTGGGAAATCCGGCGCCCCCTTCATAGCAATGTCCCTTCCCCCATGATAACTTCCTGCATGGAACGTGGCTTACAGCTAGCGGCCGACGCTCTCCTTCCCCCACCTACCAGAAAAAATCTCCTCTGAAACAGACTGTATAATTCCCAATAACCAATACTATATGTTAACATTGAGTAAAGTTCATAACTTTCAGCCCTCCCCCTGGGGACTTTGGGGGATCAAGTCATCCTAAAAGACATTTTTATCATATTTTCGACCATGCTGAACAAAATGGCTATCTCAAAATTTTGATCGGGTGACTTTGGGAAAAAAATGAGCGTGGGAGGGGGCCTAGTTGCCCTCCATTTTTTTTGGTCACTTAAAAAGGGCACTAGAACTTTTAATTTCCGTTCCAATGAGCCCTCCCACGATATTCTAGAACGACTGGGTCGATACGATCACCCCTGGGAAAAAAAACAAAAAACAAACAAACAAACAAACAAATAAACAAATAAACACGCATCCGTGATCTTTCTTCTGGCAAAAAATGTAAAATTCCACATTTTTGTAGATAGGAGCTTGAAACCTCTACAGTAGGGTTCTCTGATACGCTGAATATGATGGTGTGATTTTCATTAAGGTTCTATAACTTTTAGGGGGTCTTTCCCCCTTTTTTGAAAATCAGCCAAATTTTCTCAGGCGCGTAACTTTTGATGGGTAGCTCTAAACTTGATGAAAGTTATATATTTGAAATCAGCATTGAAATCTGATTCTTTTGATATATCTATTGGTATCAAAAACCCGTTTTCTAGAGTTTCGGTTACCATTGAGCCGGGTCGCTCTCTACTTACAGTTCGTTACCACGAACTGTTTGATAAATGTTGTGAAAAAGAAATTTAGTCATTTGGTAAATTATTGAATTACAATGTGTGTTGGCAACATATTATCAAACAGTTCGTGGTAACGAACCGCAAGTAAGGAGCGACCAGGCCCAATAGTTACCGAAACTGCAAAAAATATCTTTTTTGCAGTTTATATTATTGCAATATCTTAATAAAATCTTTTCGTTTAGAGTTTTAATGTCACTTAACTTTCTTTAAAAGAAAAAATTCTTTAGAGTTTCAGGAGACTCCTTTTTTGAGTTTCGGTGAATATTAGGAAGAGTCACTCTTTAATTACAATTTTCATCAATTACTGTTTAATACCAAGTTGAAACAGATATTAAATTTTGCATGTAGTCTAGGGCTATATCCAAGTGATAGGGGGAGGGGATAGGGCACAGCTAAACTGAAAGTTACTCAAAAAAAATTAAATATAAATTTTTCAAATATAATAAAGCAAGAATTTTAATATTACAGTGTTTGGTCCGGAACAAGACAGAACCTCCACTGCTGCCAAACGTTTACACGGGTGAGTGGAGAACCAAAGTTTAGCCCATATTTCATGTTTAGTTGAACAATGACGTCAAACCACTTCCCTAAACTTCTTTAAATGTCATAAAATATGCGATATGAATGATAAGAAATAATTTCTAAAACCTGCAAGAATTTCTACTTCAAGTCTCATACTTATCTATCTATAATTTTGACCGGGTATCTATAATACCGAGTAAATCTCCTTAATATATCCTCATATAGTTCCCATGACCTGATGTATCCCCCTTTTAAACAGGGGCATCATGTTTGACTGTCTGAGTCCTTTTACAAGTTGATTTCTGGATGAAAATACAGCTACCATATCTGGCAGGAAATAGTTTCTACTCCACCTCTGAGCTGGTAATATATCCTGTCCTGGGGTCGATCTACCTCCCTTTGTCTTTGTACCACTTCCAAATCACTTCCAAGCTCGAAGTTTATAAAAAGTGGATCTTTGTTCGAGTAAAATAATTTGATTTTGGTTACAGTAGCCAGGGCTTTTTTTGCCCTTTTTTTTACCTCCAGTTGATCTTGCTGGAATTTCTTTGCTGGAAATGCAGCCAAATTCTTGCTGGAAGAATATTGTCATTTGCTTTTTGAATCCTGTCGCAGCTCTCTTGACCATTTTCCAAATCTTTTGTGACCTTTAACATCTATATAGTTTTAGTAACTCCCTTTTTTTTCTGTTAAAATTCTTGTCTCTTGTCCTTCACTATTCTTTTTATACGCATTACGTTCAGCTCAGCACTCACTTAGCACCTAACTCTTGGTTTTTATTGTCTAAGGTGTTTCTGTGGAAAGATCCTCCCATTATCAGGAACACCTTAATTAGTCTTATTATTTGTTCTAAAAATGAATCTCTTTTTCTATTGTTACTTCTTACGCTGATTATATGTCACTTTCTATACAGCCCATCTCTCCAGTTTATAATTCTTACTTTTCTTCCAGTTTCTTTGTTTTATTTTGAAGGCTTCTGAATGTTGTTTTTTTATACCGCCTTTGTTCACACTTGACTTTGCTATATTTAAACATTTATTTGTTAATCTTATGGCCATTTTTCTAGTCCTTTTCAGTGCCTACGGGAGTTTCTATTGCATATTGTTTTTGTCTTAATTATACCTTACCAAATTTTCTTTTCTTTTTAATTCTTCTTTCAGCTTGTTTAGTAAATCCTCCTGTTTTTTCTGCTATTTTATTTATTTATTTATTTTAGCCTAGCTAAAGTGTCTCAATTTCTATTCTTTTATTCCCTGCAGTGATGATCTAAATCATCAAAATAGTCATCATCAAAATTTGATGATCACAAACCATTGTCGTTTTGATGATCAAAATCATCATCATCAAAACAGTCTCTCTCATTCAGATTTATTCCCCTTCTTCTCTTTGATACTATTAACTATTTCATGCTGCAAGAATATCACGCCCGCTAAAGATCCATCTAAAGATTATTTCTGCTTAGTTTTTTAAGCTTTTTAAATTATTCACCACAGTACTGTTTTTAGCATTTTTATCAATTCATATTCACTCCAGTCTTCCATTCTTAAAAATTGAGATTGTTCAATATGTTTTCCTTTTCCTCTATCAATTCTTTTCTCTAAATCGCCTTATCGTAGGCTAAGTCTACTTTTATTTCTAGTTCATCCAACAATACTAATTTAAAGCTGATCATTTTCTACACCACAGCTATAGAGACTTGTTAACTAGAATATAGTTACTAAACTTAGAGAGCTTGGAAGATAACCAAAATAACACTTCTCTTAAATCTTGCACCCCTTCATTCAAAACTACTAACTCTTCCATGCTGACGCAACCTAACAAAGATATACCCCATTTATTGTCATTTAAGGTCCATGTCAAAGAATATGGGTAACTTAAAAGAGTGGAAATTGGCACTAGTGTTGGCAGTAGAAAACTATCAACGCCATCTAATATATGGTGAAACTATGCATTTTTTCAAGTTCTGTAATCATTTTTCTGTCAGGAATCAAGAACAGACACTTATTAATACCTAATTTCACGTAGTATTACACTGAAAAATACCAAGTGTCGCCAAACGCTAGATGTCATTGATATTCTTTTTTTTGTCGACACTAGTGCCAGTTTCTACTCTTATATGTTACCCATACCCTTTGGTCCGTACATGCTTAATTGCGCACACTTTTCGGTACAACAGGGTATATTCCTCAAAGGAGGTAAGGGTACGCAGTTTTCCAACTCATGCATAGTATTGGAAGAGAACCCCCTCTTTTCTTAGTCACTAATATTCACCCCTCTTTTCTAATCATTTAATTCAGAAAATTCCTTGATACAAAACTTGCTTGTTATTGAAAATTGAAAAAAAAAATCCATGCCTTTTATATATATTTTTTTTTTTTTTTTTTTTTTTTTTTTTTTTTTATTCCAATATTCACGGCGCCAGGTACTTCAAAGTAACTGATATGCCACTATACATTTACCTCTTTCAATGGCCTCGAGGTTTTAAATGTCTATTGAACCTTCTTTTGAAGGTGTCAACAGAGGGATTTGCAGGGATAATATCCACAGGAAGATCGTTCCAGATAGAAGTGCAACGCCAGATGAAGCTGTTCCTTATACGCTTGACTCTTAGTACATTATTTTTGAAATAATTGCTCTAAACCTTGTGTATTTGTGTGGGTCATTATAGCTGTACAAAGGGGGGCATATTTCAAGACTGGTCATAGTAACGAGTTAAATGCATGTAGGTTTAAAAAGCTCTTCTCAATATTACATCAAAACTTTCATTTAGAGGCTTGACCAATTCTTGTGTAGAGGCGCAGCCCGCCCTATTTGCCCTATTCTTGATCTTCTGAAGTGGTGCCAACAGAGTTTTCGGAGCACCAGCAAATAGCGGGCAACCATATTCAGCTATGGGTCTGATGCAAGACTTGTAGAGTGGGATGATCGAGCTTGATGGAAGAAGGTTTTTGCAGCGAAGAGTAACTCCCAGCTTTCTTGCGCAGGAGGTTCTCACCCGATCAAGGTGGTTGTTCCAAGAGAGATCGGAGGAGAAATGAATCCCCAGTAGACGAAACTCGTCGACTCTCTTTATAGCTTCATTTTTGAAGATGAAACTGGGGTAAATTGTATATTTAAACTAACCGTATTGTCCCTATGGTATGATTATTTCTGAAAACTTTTTTTAGTGAAACTTTAGTGAAAAAAAGTCGAAAATTTACCTGAACTAGGGATAACCTTTCGAAGTTTTCCTAGTGAATCTTTAAAAGACCTAACTTCTTTAGTTAAGCTCAAAACGTCATCTGGGTCAATTGCACCGCTTTCAATGCTGCCCTCTGAGCTGACACTCGCTAGCGAAATTGAGCGGCTCGTACTCGCAGCTGAGGGAGCTGGACTAGGGTTTGGTAAGCTAGTGATGTGCCTCAATAAATTAGGCAAATTCCTGGATTGGCTGGATTCCATCATCAATCCGCTGCTCATGGCTACCATTTATGAACTAAAAGAGAGACAAATTATGCGTTTAAGGCTAGAAATCAATTTTCCAACGTTATATTTGTTTGCAGGAGGGAGCAAGGATCGTAAAGTCATGGGGCCCCCTCCTTTGGATTGTTTAATACATGTATAAACAAATGAAAGAGCAAGAAGAGTAGAAACCTTTTCTTCAAAATCAAATTATAGTCCACCCAATAACGTTGACATAGTAAAAAGCAACGTGTCTCATATTTTATTCTTGCAACGTCATATACAACAATTGTCGCAGAAAGCTGGAGGATGGACCATTTGAATTTTAAATTAAAGATATAAAGATTTATAATTAAAATCTTACATGGCCAATCAGATGGCTGTCATCCGTCTTTTGAACGGCATTTCTGCCCCGGACGCCGAGATTGACATCGAAAGAAAAACTCTAGACATCCATATTAATCTAAAGCCAAATGATTGAAATTTACGGTAAGATAAAATTCTGGGAACTTCAGAATACAAGCAATATTAAGTCATGAAGCCCCAAATCATGAAAATAGCTAATTTTAAGCAAAAGGTTCATAGTGGTCTTATTAAAAAATGGACTATTTCTCAAACATAAAATTTGAAAAACAATAGTACTCAATGAATTTATGCAGGACGGTAGCAAAATACAAAAAGGCTAGAGTGAAAAAAAAACACATAACTACCACTATTTATACATTTATGCGTATACATACACCAAACACTAAACTTAGAATATCAAAAAATAAATTACAACAAAAAATAAAACATAAAACCGCAAAGAAAAGAAGAAAACGAGGACAATAAACGGCCAGTAAAAAATTAGAAAAATTATGCAAATATATTGGTCAAGGACTTCGCTTGACCGTCCTCAGTGCAGAATAAAACTGATAAAAATATAAAAAACCCAACCTTAAAACAAAACACAAAACTAAAATACGATGTCCTATTAACCGTAAAATAGGATTATCCTATTCACCGTTACTTAGAAAGGGTCATCTTATTTTAGTTTTGTGTTTTAAAATTGTTGTTTTAAAAAAATGTAAAATTTAAAAGTTGTTTGGCATAAACAATCAATGAGACTTGGACTAGATTGTAAGCAAACGAAAATTAAAGTTGATAAAAATTAAATAAAAAGATAAAATAAAGATAAAGATAGAATATAAAGATATAAAATATAAGATATAAAGATATAAAGATGATAAAATAAAAAGAACATTCAGTAAATTATACTTATAAGAAAAATAGGGTACTTGCGTATTAAACGTACTCTTTTATATACTGCTAAAGAAGTCAAATTTGGTTAATGCTAATGAAATAAAATCAAATAGAATGAATATATAGAATTTGTTTAGAAACAAATTTTGGGTATATATTTGCAGATTAGGAGGGTAGGGGTAAAGCATAAAATATATTAAATACGTAACCTAACCTAGGTACCTCCCCCCCTAAAACCCCAAAAAACAACAGTTTAAATATCGTAAACGCAATGAAAACTACTCTTTGCTGGTTTATAATGGTTTACAAGACTAATCCTATTCAGAACTGTATAATTCTTAAGAATCAACATGCATTGACTTGGGGATAATTATGAATACTTTGTATATTTGGTCTTTCCTTCGCAGTTATGTAGCATTGAGAAGTTTACAACTATTTTGTTTTCACCTCTGCCACTATCAGGAGTGCCAACTGTGGGGCAGAGGGTCAAATTTCACCTCCTTAGAGTCTGAAGATTTTGGATTTTCATTGAAAAAAATCAATGAAACCAAAATTATAAACTCCCCCTCAAATATTTAGAAAAATTTCTATTTTCGGATCGTAAATAAAATATCAAAATATTTTTTTGCCCTCCCCCCTAAATACTCGTTAATTGGCGAGCCTGGTCAGTTTAATACCTGCACGGCTTCTTAAAATTTTAAGATGCTGGATTTTTCGCTTTGAAGTTACTCCCACTCCGTATTCGCTTCTCAAGAAAACGACATGCTTCTAAATTTTTATATGCTTCATCAGGCTGTTTTCAAAACTCTGATTAGGCCATAACTAAACCATAATCTACTATTCAATGCAAGCTTGGAACTAAAAGAGAAATTCGCACTTGCAACATTGTTGTCATAGTGAGAAATCACTATTATTTCTTCATTATATTATGTCTTCACTGTTACTTCTCCTTAGTGCCGTTACTGGAGATATTATATGTAGACTTAACAGAAAATCATTAATATTTCGTCGTTTATCTAACTGACAGCCTACAGCAGCCTATCGATACAAATATAAAGTATGAACTCAGGTAAGACTTGTAGGGGGAGGAAGCCAAGGATGACTGCATCAAGATGTTGCACCAGGATAAAAGCTAAAGCAGTCCCAGCAGCCTTTAACAAACGTTGACGCTCTCCTTGGCCACGTCCAGGGGGCGGTAGAGGATTTGCTCCCCCCGAAATGTTTGTCCGGCTCGTAAAAATGTATAAAAATGCATATAAACAAATTTAAAACAGCAGGTTAAAAATTTGCCATAATAAGAAGAAAATTTTTGACGAAGCAAAATTTGAATAGATATCCGTGTCAGACGTAAGCAAGTAAAACCGAAATGTACCAAAAAATTTGCATACGTGCCACACTGTACCAGGACCTTGAAATTGTACCAAAAATATTGGCAGTTCAAAAAACATTACATTGCCAACAAGTTCTATCATACCCATGAAATCTTTATTAATTAGTAATCACCAAAAATTGTGAATCACCAATAAACTTCAGCATTAATCAATCTTCTTGGATTAGAGCTAAATCTTTCCAAGACATTATGGATAATTGCTTCTTGTTTGACTTTTATTCCGTAATTCCAACTGTTCATTTCCAGCTTTTTCAACCAGGTACCTTGAATCAACTGCTTTTTTAATCATCAACCTTTTCAACCGCTTCAACCATACCTATTGTAAACTTGAAGTTATAAGGGGGGCATCTACCCCCCTCTGCCCCTCCCCCCTCCCCTTCCGTACGCCCTTGCTCCAGTGTCCTACGCTACGTTTTTCAACGCTGTTCGATAACGCTCCATCCTATTCTACTAAACACCATGAAAATTAGAGAAAAGACTTAATAAGCAGTAAGTTCTGAAATTTAGTGCCCTCTTTAATTTACTAAAGTGGTCAGGGGGTGCCCTATTCCTACTTTTTATTTCTTTTGTGACCTCGTTGTTCTCATGAGCTCATAAGGCATCTGTCTAGAATATCTGGACGTTAATTTTAGCCAAAATAGTCAAAGAGCGCCAAAAGTATGACTGTGGGGGGTGACATGGTGCGTGTATCCCCAGAGAGCGAGGGTACCAAACTCGGTAAAAAATTATATCTAGAAGCATAAGCTTTTCAGATCTAATTTATGGTAGAGAAACATGGACACATTAAACCGTGGACACACATTAAACATGGACGCATCAAATCAGAATCGCACAAGGACTTACGACCTGGACAACTGTGGCATTCCAGGGGACCCTTGGTCCATTCCTCACAAACTGGATTTATATAAATTGATTAAATTGAATATCGAGATGAACTAAACTGAAAATGAATATCGATTATGCCCCCCAAAGCGTCATCTGACATTGAAAAAAAAGTCACCTTCAAGCAAATGATAAGCCAAAGAGTATGGGTAACTTATAAAGATTGGGAACTGACGCTACTTTTGACAAAAAAAAAAAAAAAAAAAAAAACTATCAACGCCATTTAGCGTCTGGTGATACTTGACAATTTTTCAAGCTTTATAACCGTTTTACTGTCAGGAATTGAGATCAGAAACTTATTACTACCATAATTTTACCAATTACACTGATTAAATTAACGATTTTACTTATTACACTGACAAAAATACCAAGTTTCCTCAAACGCTAGATGTCAAATTTCGCCAATACTCTTTGGGATTCTGACAAACTACCATATGTCTATGTTTAATTATAATAAGGTGGAATTAGATTTCACAGCCATGTAGATTGTATACATGGTGAGTTGTTAGTTAATCCAGAGTAACCCCCTCCTAGAGGAGGGGGTTACTCTGGAGAATATTTCCGTGGAGGATGTTTCTTTGGGGTAAGAGACATTTCTATTAAGGGGGATATAGATTTCTATCCATAGATTTCTATCTATGGAGAGAAATGTCAGTAACTGAAGAGGAGAAGGATGAAAAATTATCAAGTGTAGGAAATTCTGTAGACAGGGGGGTAAAAAGTTGAAAACTCTAGAAACAGTAGCCCTGGCAGTGGATGAAGATAGAATAGAGTTTAACCCCTCACCCACTAAAAGACAAATGATTGAAAAAATATATATCGATGGTTCTAAAATAACGCAAAAAATACTGCTCTTTCAAAGAAAAAATCCTTATACCTCCTCCTTTCTAAATAATAGATTCACCCCCCCCCCCTGCCACTCTATCCAAGGCTCAGCCATTATTGAGTATTAAGATACCATATATAACAAAAATTCAGTCAAAGCAACATGCAAGAGATCAGGTATAGGCTATGACAACAAACACTGTATGTATGTTTCCCATACTTTCAGCACCATGCCAGCACAAACAGAAGACACATTGAGAACTGCTCTTACCAAGAAAAAGATTCCATACCTCTTTGCCTCTTAAAATCTGAACCCTCCCTCTCCCTCTGTTGTGAAAGCTCAGTTTTTTTTGTATTGTTTCTGTTTTCATGTTGTACGGTTGTATTTCTAAGTGGTGCCAAGTTTTTTGTTTCCTAATTAGGGAGTGCTTTCCCTGTATTAAAAAAAGAGCTTTCAATCACCATTTATTTTTGCTATTTTACTTTTGTTTGCAAGTTTTTTTTTATAGGTCAATAGTTTTTTTTCCTGTAGAAATAGTTAGGGAGTCATCCAAAAATATTGTCAATATGAATGCAAGAAAATCAGTCTCTGGGGCTCCTCTTGATCATTCATGATCAAGAGGTGATCAAGAGCTCCTCTTGATCATTCATGATCATGATCATTCATGATCATGTATTTCGGCTGTTTGGACATCTTTGCATTTTTGTGTGGACATCTATGATATAATTAATGTAATGCATCAAACAGATACCTAGGGTGCAATCAGCTGTGACCTATTAAATATAATTATACTATTTGTATAATTAGAAAGACAACGAAAGAAAGGTTGAGGTGGTTAGGGCACATTCTGCAGATGAAGGTTGACAGATTGCCGAAGATTGTCCTTTTTGGCCAACCGTCTAAGGCTAAACAGAAAGCAGGTCATCCTCGTCTGGGATGGAAGGATGCCATAAAGATATATTCAAAGGAAATAGGAACTTCCTGGGAGGGTGTAAGAATGAAGGCTTAAAGTAGATTGGGATGGAGGAGGAGCATGTATAGCTGTGTTGGCCTTAGGCGGCTTGATACTGCTGTTAGTTGTTAGTAGTAGTAGCATAGTTTGGCCTGCTATTTGTATGCTGCAGAAAAATATTCAGCAATTTTTGACAACATACACCCTTTTAGAAATCTGGACACAAATAGTAGTGTTTTATTTAGTTTCATACCGCCTCTAGTTGATCTGAAATGGAAAAATTGATACCATTCGCCAAAATATCTGTTTACATTCTTTGATAGCTTGGATACACTTACGCTATTTTGATTTAGTTAATTTTTAAGAGCAGACGTAGCCCCGAAAGTTTGAACATGATACCCTCAGTCGTTCTCAGGATACTGCTGAGATGCCTTATTGGGAATTAGCATTAACACAGTGCATTTTGATTTAATATTAAGACAACATTTAGTTTTTAAACATAGTGGGCAAATGGGAGGTTGGGGTGGGAGGGGGATTAGTTGCCCTCCAATCACTTTTGACTATTAAAAAGGGCACCAGCCCTTTCTATTTTCAATCGAATGAGTTCTTTTCGAAGTTCCTACGACAACTCATTCGATAAGAAGTGCCCTGGTCTAAACAAAAGAAAAAAAATAATACATTGTACCCACATCGATCTTTGCTATAGAAATGTCAAGCCTTCCAATCACTTTCGACTATTAAAAAGGGCACTAGGCCTTTCGATTTCCAATCAAATTTCCTACGACAATTCCTTCGATACGAAGTGCCCTGGTCTAAACAAAAGAAAGAAAAAAATAATACATTGTACCCACATCGATCTTTGCTATAAAAATGTCAAGCCTTCCAATCACTTTTGACTATCAAAAAGGGCACTAGGCCTTTCGATTTCCAATCGAATGAATCCTTTTTGGGTTTCTATGACAACGCGTTCTATAAGCACCTTATATGCCCCACGGGCATAAATTAGAACCCAAACCCTAAGGACTGTGAGGGGGTTGTCATCCTCAAACACCATTTCCAGAACTGCCAACTACGTTAAACAAAATGGCTATCTCAAAATTTTGATTGGATTTGTTTGGGGAAATGATGGACGTTAGAAGGGGTTAGTTGCTCTCCAATCACTTTCAACTATTAAAAAAGGCACTAGCCCTTTCAATTTCCAATCAAATGAGCCCTTCTACGACAATGCTTTCTATATAAACCTTATAAGCCCCTAGGGCATAACTTACAACCCTTGCCCTGAGGGCTAGGGGGGATTGTCATCCTCAAAGACCTAATTTCCAGAACATTCTACTACGTTGAACAAAATGGCTGTCAGAAAATTTTTATTGGATGTGTTTGGAAGAATAGTGGGCATGAGAGGGGGGTTAGCTACCCTCCAATCACTTTTGACTATTAAAAAGGGCACTAGCCCTCTCAATTTCCGATTGAATGAGCCCCTTTTGAAATTTTTACGATATATATAAAAACCTTATATGCTACCAGGGCATAACTTAAGACCTTTGCCCTTGGGCTCTGGGGGGTTTGTCATCCTCAAATATATAATTTCCAGAACTTTCAATTACGTTCAACAAAATGGCTATCTCTAAACGTTGATTGAATGTGTTTGGAGAAATGGTGGGCGTGAGAGGTGGTTGATTACTCTCCACCCACTTACGACTATTAAAAAGGGCACTAGCCCTTTCAATTTCCGATCAAATGAGCACTTTTTGAAATTTCTATAACAACTTTCTATATAAACCTTATATGCTCCCAGGGCATAACTTACAACCTTTGCACTAAGGGCTCTGAGGGGGTGATCATCCTAAAAGACCTAATTTCCAGAAATTTCAACTACGTTGAACAAAATGGATATCTCAAAATTTTGATTGGATGTGTTTGGGGATATGGTGGTTGTTAGAGGGGGGTTAGTTGCCCTTCAATCACTTTCAACTATTAAAAAAGGGCACTAGCACTTTCAATTTCCAATAGAATGAGCCCTTTTTTAAGTTTCTACGACAACGCTTTCTATCAGAACCTTACAGGCCCCCCGGCCATAACTTACAAACCTTACCCTGAGGGCTGTGGGGGGGGAGGGGGTTGTCATCTTTAAAGACCTCATGTTCAGAAATTTTAACTACCTTGAATAAAATGGCTATCTCAGGATTTTGATTGGATGTATTTGGGGAAATGGTGGGCGTGAGAGAGAGGTTAATTGCCCTCAAATCACTTTCGACTATTAAAAAAGGGCTCTAGTCCTTTCAATTTCCAACTGAATGAAGCCCTTTTTCAAGTTTCTACGACAAAGATTTCAATAAAAACCTTATATGCCCCTAGGGCATAACTTATAACCCTTGCCGTGAAGAGAGTGGGGGAAGTGTCCTGCTCAAAGATATAATTTCCAGAACTTTCAACTGCCTGGAACAAACCGGCTATCACAAAATTTTGATTGGGTGTGATTGAGGTAATGGTGGGCGTGGAAGGGGTGTTATTTGCCTTCCAATCACTTTCAAATATTAAAAAGGGTACTAGTCATTTCAATTTCCAATCGAATGAGACCTTTTTGAAGTTTCTACGACAGCAGTTTCTATAGAAACCGTATATGCCCCCAGGGCATAACTTCCAACCCTTGCCCTGTGGGCTGTGGGGGAGTGTCCTCCTCAAAACATAATTTCTATCTGGAAATCAACTACGCTGAACAAAATGGCTATCTCAAAATTTTGATTGGATGTGTTTGGGGAAAGAGTGGGCGTGTAAGGGGTGATAGTTACTTTCGACTATTAAAAAGGGCACTAGCCATTTAAATTCCCAATCGAACGAGCCCTTTTTGAAGCTTCTACGACAACGCCCCAGGGCATAAGTTATACCCCAGGGCATAACTTACAACCCTTGCCCTGAGGGTTGTGGGGGAGTGCCCTTCTCAAAATTTTGATTGGATTTGTTTGGGGAAATAGTGGAAGTGGAAGGGGTGTTAGTTGCCTTCCAATCATTATCGACTATTGAAAAGGGCACTACCCATTTAAATTTCCAATAGAATGAGCCCTTTTTGAAGTTTCTACGACAACGCTTTCTATAAAAACCTTATATTCACACAGGGTATTAGTTTTACAACCCTTGACCTGAGGACTGTGGGGGGTTGTCATCCTTAATGACATAATTTCCGGAACTTTTAACTACGTTGAACAAAATGGCTATCTAAAAATTTTGATTGTATGTGTTAGAGGAAACGATGGGCGAGAGAGGGGGGTTAGTAGCCTTCCAATCACTTTGACGATTAAACTGGGCAAAGGTCATTTCAGTTTTAGGTCGAACGAGCCTTTTTTGTAGTTTCTATGACAATATTTTCTATAAAAACCTTATATACCCCAAGGGTATGACTTGCAGCCCTTGCCCTGAAGGATGGGGGGGAGTGTCCTCCTCAAAAAATTAATTTCTATTTAGAATTCAACTATTCTGAACAAAATGGCTATCTCAAAAATTTTGATTGGATGTGTTTCGGGTGGGCGTGGAAGGGGTGTTAGTTACCTTCCAATCACTTTCGGCTATTAAAAAGGGCACAAGCCACTCAAATTTCCAATTGAATGAGCCCTTTTCGAAGTTTCTACGACAACTTCTTAGATACGAAGTTCCCTGGTCCAAAGGAAAAAAATAATAAATAAAACATTGTGCCAACATCGTTCTTGTATGCCCCCAGGGCATAACTTAAAACCCTTGACTTGAGGGCTGTGGTGGAGTGTCCTCATCAAAAACATATTTTCTGTCTGAAAATCGACTACGCTGAAAAAAATGGCTATCTCAAAATTTTGATTGGATGTGTTTGGGGAAATGGTCTGCGTAGAAGGAATGTTAGTTGCCTTCCACTCACTTTCGACTATTAAAAAGGGCACAAGCCACTCCAACTTCCAATCGACTGAGCCCTTTTCGAAGTTTCTACGACAACTCCTTCGATACGAAGTATCGAAGGAGTTATTTTTTTCTAAAGGATAAAAATAAATAATACATTGTGCCAACATCGTTCTTTACTTAGGCAGCGCTACTGCGCTGCCTATGATATTTTTTACCCGTTTTGTTCAAGCTAATGTAAAACCATGGCTAATATGAGTTAGTTCAAAATGCCCAGTTCAAACAAGTAGTTTAATTCACCACCCCTAAGGAATAAATTACCAGCAATTATATGGTTGGTACCGCTAATGAGATTTATTGGTTCAAGGCTGGTGCAACATTTTTTTTAAGACAGTTTTTCTTTTCTTTGTCATATAAATGAATTTGAAATAGATTACTTGAAAATTATATGTGAATTGTCCTAAAATTCCATCAATTTCTAAAAAATACTATAAAATTTTGTTCTTCCTAAATTATGCCACCCAAGGTGGCCTAAAACATATCCTAAAACGGCCTATATAGTCACCTAATTGATAAATGAATAGATTTATTGGGAATTAAATTCAATAATAAATCTAAATAATAAAAAGAAATATATCATCATATACAGCTATTCTGTTTGCCATGGCATGAATATAGAGAGAAAATACACGAAATAAATAATCAAAACCACAAGTTTTACATCTGATTCTTTTAGTTTCAAAACAGAAATTACACAAAAGTATTTGTGTTTTTGAATTTTTTATTGAGTTATTCCCATCGAAAATATCATTGCTGAATACACTTTGTAACCGCTTTCTTAAGACTGAAAATTATTTCGGAGGGGGCTCACATTATCATGAAATAGCACATTTCTATTCATTCAAAGAATGAAATGTAATGTCACCTCTATGATGAAAATAAAATCGAAAAAGTAAACAATTTTTAAGTTTTTGTATATTTCTGGAAGAGGGAGGACAACAGTTATTTCCATTTTTACATTTCTGGGGATTCAAAAGTCAATAACAAAATCTTCTATATTTCAACCTGCTACCACCCGTGGCTTGGGGGTAGTTTCCGGCTTGGGGGTAGTTTTTACTTCCTTTTATGCAAAACCTTTGAGAGTTTCCCGGGGCACAGGAGAGTTTTCACGATGGTAGAAGGCATGCCACGCTAAAATGAAATCTGAACCTCGTTTAACTGTTATTATGAAATACGAGCCTTATTTGAGGTCTTCAGAATTGATTAATAACTACTACTTTTCTTAGTAGTAATAATTTATTTATGTTGCATTTTACAGTTATTTAGAAAGTTCCTTTTTTATTTGACAAAGATTCAAGGGGCTGCTCACTCTCCCCCTCCTATAAATAAAAGTTCAGATAGGGATAAAATCCTACTAACAGACAGTGGTAAATTTCACAAAAAAAACACTAGATATTTCGGTCACATATGCAGTAACCGTCATCGGTAGTAATATTTATCATTGTCTATTAAAAGGATTTTATCCCTATTTGAACTTTTTCGTGGAAAGGCAGTCTGGTCTTCGAAATAATCTACTCCACCCCCTGGTCAGAGCGCCGCTTATTCTAACACGCATGGCAAGCCTTCAGCTTGTATGTTGTGCCTCACCAGATGTACACGATTTTAGTAGCGGAGGATCCCTCACAAAAAAATGGATGTCCAGTCAGCACTAAACGAAATATCAAGAACCGTCAGTTTTAAAAAAAACGTGTGAAGTAACATAATTTAAAGAGCAGGGGGTTAAGGTTGTGGCATCCTCCCTCTTATGTAAACTAATTGATGGTTCTTTTGAACTTTAAAGTCGCTGTTTGGTTTCATTTCTAAACTCATTAATTTGACAAAGAATGGAGTGACCTCTCAGTTTTCTGCCACCTAGTGCATATTTAGAAGCGCCATTTTTTTCTGTCAAAAGTGGCGAGCTTCAACGACCTTCGGTTGCCCCATGGGCTGTACACAGTTTGAAAGTTATCCATCCCTCGCAAAGATAGGAATGTCCAGTAGGCACTAAATGAAAGGTCAAAAACCGATAGTTTTGCCAGATACGTATAAAACAAAAATAATTTGTCAGAACAAATTCAATGCTGAATGTGTTATTTCCGCTAATTTTCCTCACAATTTGAATATTATTGTTTCAGAACAAACCACAAACTTTAATAAAAATGTCAATGTTGCAAATTTCTTTTTTCCTCTCAAGGACTGCCCCTTCTCGTGTTTGTTAATTGAAAAAATAAAAAATTTTGTGATTAACAAAAATATGCAATAACTAGTCCACCACATATTAACATAATATATCATCATGTAACTTATTAATAATATAGATTTAAATAATATAATTATAAAATAAATATTTTGGAGAGAATGATGGATGAATCATTGTTTTAGTCTCCTTTAAGTATTCCTCATGATTCAGTTGTAGTTACCCTTAAGGGTTTATGTGATGCTATTTTCTTAACTGGTGTTCAAACAAACAAAACATATTAATTAAACTTTTTTTATTTTTTAGTATATATGTGCTGTTATTTGCAAAATTTCTCTACAATCTGGTACCTGTGTTAATTTAGTCAATAAAAGAATAAATAAAACGTGATAAAAAATAATAAAATAAAAAAGATAATAAAAAAATGAATGAACAAAATAAATAATAAAAAATAAAAATAAATAAACAAAAATAACTATTTTTTAGTAAATATGTGCTTTTATTTACAAAATTTCTCTGCTATCTGGTACCTGTTTTAAATTAGTCAATAAAAAATAAATAAATAAAAAGTAAAAAAAAACAATAAAAAATAAATAAAAATATAAATAAAATAAATAAATAATAAAAAATAAAAGATTAATAAATTTTTTTAGTAAATATGTGCTTTTATTTACAAAATTTCTCTACTATCTGGTACCTATGTTAAATTAGTCAATAAAAAATAAATAAATAAAAAGTAAAAAAAAACAATAAAAAATAAATAAAAATATAAATAAAATAAATAAATAACAAAAAAATAAAAGATTAATAAATTTTTTTTTAGTAAATATGTGCTTTTATTTACAAAATTTCTCTGCTATCTGGTACCTGTTTTAAATTAGTCAATAAAAAATAAATAAATAAAAAGTAAAAAAAAACAATAAAAAATAAATAAAAATATAAATAAAATAAATAAATAATAAAAAAATAAAAGATTAATAAATTTTTTTTTAGTAATTATATGCTTTTATATACAAAATTTCTCTGCTATCTGGTACCTGTTTTAAATTAGTCAATAAAAAATAAATAAATAAAAAGTAAAAAAAACAATAAAAAATAAATAAAAATATAAATAAAATAAATAAATAATAAAAAAATAAAAGATTAATAAAAATTTTTTTTAGTAAATATATGCTTTTATTTACAAAATTCTCTGCTTTCTGGTGCCTGTTTTAAATTAGTCAATAAAAAATAAATAAATAAAAAGTAAAAAAAAACAATAAAAAATAAATAAAAATATAAATAAAATAAATAAATAATAAAAAAATAAAAGATTAATAAATTTTTTTTTAGTAAATATGTAATTTTATTTACAAAATTTCTCTACTATCTGGTACCTATGTTAAATTAGTCAATAAAAAATAAAATAAGAAAATAATAAATAAATAAACAAAGTAAAATAAGAAAAAATATAATAGAAGTTTATTCACTCTGGCGGAAAATACTTTTATAGAGGTCACGCCCTGAATCAAAATTTTGGTTCAGTAGGGAGGGGACCAAGAGCTCAGAAAAAGCTCAAAAGACGAATTAATGGGAAGTATTTTTAAAACCACAAACTTTTAAATTTTTGAAGGGGGGGAGTCCAAAGACCTTCCCCCTACGTTCACATCGTGTAATAACAATAAATTATAGCAATATATAATATAGCATATAACAATAAATAAATATAGCAATAAATTAATAAACAATGCTAGAATAAAGTATAGGGACTTTCTCAAATAAACAAATAGCGGACAGAGTAATATACAACTACGCCTTAGAAATGAAAATAAACAAAAGGCTACTGCCACTTAAAAAATTGCATTGTTTATTATTTTTATTTTAAGCAAGGGTGCCAAGCTTTTTTCTTTCTGGTGTTGGCTAGGGCTCGTCATAATTTCTTGACCCTTTCTAATATGCTTATTTACCAACAAATTCAGAATTTCAGAGTTTAAAGTTTAGAGCCGAAGTTCAAAACCACCGAAGGCCAACATAACCACTCAAAGAAGGGCCAACACAACCGCTCAGTGCCGTGTCTGTTTCTTGGCTATGCTTAACTTAAAGCAACAAGGACACTGAAAATGAAGTTTGATTGTTGGCATTAGTTAAGTGAAAACGTTTACAACCATGTATATTTTAAAAATTAGTAAAAATCTTTAATGAAAAATATTTCCATATGCAGTTGTATTGTAGTGGGTGTTAAGCAGATACGGCCTTAGGAAATCCGAGAGGGCACTTGCCCCGGGCGTAGAAGTTTTAGGGGCTCAAAATTTCAAATAAATAATGTGATGGCTATAATCCTTTTGTAATTTTGAAATTTTGATTTATTAAAATAAAGTAGAAGGCAAAGTTGGCAGTAAGTAAAGAAAACTGAATTCAAAATTGTTTCCTTTTCCCCATATCTTCATCACCATTCCTTGAAAATAAAATTATGTAGATCAAATTTAATTAATTTTAGAGCACAAAAAATAGAAGCAATGAATTGGGACGAGGTAATTAATAATTTTGCAGAGGCTAAAGTAAGAAAAGTTAGATTTAAATAAATAGATTTTATTTAATAAATGACAATTTTGTTAATAAATGAAATATTTTTTTAAATTTGATTTGAAACTTTTTGGGAGACAGAGGAGGGGGGGGCTCTAATCAAGATTTTGTCCCAGCCGCAAGAGAGCCCAGAACCGCCACTGGTGCTAAACAAAAAAAAATCACATGGGTGAAAAATGAATAATAATTAAGGTAGAACCACATAAGAAACACAAGTTTAAGAAGGAGTAGCTTTCTTTTGAAGGTCTATTTGTTTTTGGGAATCAGAGGTTGTTAATATTGGAATTTGTACTGACAGAAAGCTTTCCCAAAGTTAACTAATTGGTTTTGATTATTCATTTATAGCAATTTATTAGATCATTTTTAGGGAAAACTAGGAAATGTTCTAAATTTTCTAAGGATTTTAGTAAAACCCGAGGGTTTGCTGACTCTAAAAACTCATTGTACACCAGATGGCGCGTGCCAAACGTGGCAAAACCGTGCGGCACACATGGCGTTCCAAGATGTTTACCAAGTGGCGGGAAGTCAGCAACTTCCCTCCCTATAAAGCCAAGCTTTTCAGGTATGAATGGACTTAAGATGGGTTCAAGAGGCTAAAAAATTGTTTTATTTTGATGTACTGGTACTTTAAGGCCCTCCATATCCCAAACAAAGGTCTTTACCATAGTCAAACTTGAAGCCAGTTTTCTTGAGTTTGCAGGTTAGTATCAATATATATCAGTGCATCAAATTTATTATTTCTATGGAATCCTGGTGTTTTTTTTTTGGGGGGGGGGGGGAAGTCTCAGACACTAGTTGTATCTAAATGTGATTCTATTCACCCCTTCATTTCTGAAAAATGTGCGCAATAATTTAAGGTACACTGTCGTTCAATCAACTGAAACAAATTATCATACTTGGGAGTTAAAATAAAGTAACTCTGTCATTGGCAAGGCATGTGGAAGTTCAAAAGGAAAGCTAAGAATCTTGTCTTTGTTGAAAAAATTCCGAAATTATTGTTTCCGGGAAAAGGAAGAAAAACATCATAACCTATGCAGAAAACAAAAGTATGGAGTCCTAAACCAAAAATGTAGATCAGTGGTTCTCAAACTTTTCAAACAAAACAAATAAAAGTAAATTTTTGATATGTTTTGTAAAGTTTTTTTTTTGTCCTCTTCCAACAAAAATCCTAGATACGCCCTTGGAACCTTTCTTGCTTCCTCTACGGAAATTGGGATGGTCTACAGAATTACTGGAGCAGCAAACAGGGCACAGAGATTTGAAGTTTTTAAGTTTTGAGGAGACAGGCTCGATGAAGCATTAAAACTGCTCAAAGTGTTGACTCTTTTAAATTTTGAGAGAAAATAATGTTTTCAATTACGAACTAAATTTATCTGTGAATCTGCAAAAATAAAGGATCTTATGGTATCTGTTGTTTTGAGCTTCTCTTTTCCAATTCCCAATAAACAATCATGGATTGATTAAGCTAGTTTAGACTCTGTTGTTGATTAACCCCTTCTTACCCACATAACATATTAGTTACTCATTCTCAGTTACCTGTATTCTCAGTTACCATTCTCAGTTACCGGTATTCTCGGTTGCCATTCTCAGTTACCGGGCTATAGTAAACTATAGCTAAAATATAAATAAAATTGCCAATCCTAGAGTTACAGGGTGGTTTTATTTTTTTCTTTGCCGGCCACGTGCCCCTAAAAATTGTCATTTACTCCCAAGGGGTACGCGTAACACAGTTTGAGAATCACTGATCTAGATGAAACTCCCTCTAACTGTAAGCCATGTGTAGATAATGATTTTGACAATGCTTGAACATAAGAGGAAGCGAATGGACTCCTAATTCTAAAGGTATTTAGTCCTGAAAGCAGAATTAACACTAAGTATCAGCATTTTCAAAAATTGAGTGGCAAAAAGTGGGCTTTAATCTCATTGATTTTTGCTTGTGACACTTTTTGTGAAATCAATTTGGTTTCTTATGAAATTTTCAGCCAGCAAAAGAAGAAAATTCAATTTTTGCCTGATTGGTTTTACTGTTTGCAATTTCAAGCAATAAAAGGACGAAAGTTTTTTAGATCACAAGACATATACAAATACACTCTCTGTTTGTGTTGGTTTTGATTTCAGGTCTAAAGTTTTAATGTCTGAGTGGTCAAAGCATTGATGCTACAGTCAACTTTGAATTGAAAAAAGTTGCTGTTTTCTATTTAATTTCTGTTTTAAAGTTTAGTTTTTAATGTCTGTTTAATTTCTGGTTTTAATGCTATGTTCAGGTAAATACACATACCAACAAAGGGGTTGCTAAATTGATAATCGTATTCTTGGAAAACGTCTGCACCTTAGACCTTTTTTAGAGAAGGGTGTCTAAAATACCCCAAAGGACTCTTTATATCATAATTATTAATTTTAAAAAGAGTGCGTAATCAGACAAATATTGCTCCTAGGGGACTCATCCTCCAACTGCCGTGCAGGCAAAAAGATGAATGTGATTGTGTATTTTAGACTCAAGACGTTTCGGCAAACATATAACATTTTTTAAGAATATATCCTTCAACTGAAGGGAACTAGGGGGTACTAAACCCCTTCATATTGATCTGGAAGGGCCTCTTATGAACATCTGGAGAATTTGGGCCTAAGAATGTGCTTTTTGAAGCTGCTGCTACCTCTTCTCCCATAATATGATCTCCTTTTCCCCACCCACCTTTTTCTAAGATTAATTAAAAAAACTTTCCGAAGAATAAGTTTTTCAAAGAAAAGTAAATGTCATTTTAAACTTAAGCTCAGGAGATAAGAATACCTGTTAAAATTCAAACTCAAAACGACCAGAAATTATTACTTGTTGTATGTTTTTTTGCTATGATTGTTTATTTAATTTCTGTTCGTTTTGGGTTCATTTATTCTTTAATAGTAATTTCTGGTTATTTGGTTTTGATATATGATATTAAGAGTATAGATTAATTGAACTTTTCCCAATTTAGTGGACTATCTTACTTTTATCTAATAAAGGAAAAAAAAACTGACTTACGAAGTTTGGTTGCATAATTTGTTTGACTTGTCGCACTATACAAATTCTTATGAAACTACCCCCCTCCAGAGAAACATTTGGCCTTCCCCCACCCCCGGTGTTCAGAACGAAGAGTTTGAGGTTCACTAACTAATTTAAAAATCAGGAATTTGTGGTAGAGAAAAATAGATCCTCTCGAACGGTGAATTCCCTTCAGGTGCAAGGCCAATTGGTTGACAGCGTATTTACTTCCAGTCTCTTCAACATCAGGGTTAGCTTTTTAAGTATTTTCTGTCCATAAGATATAAATGAAAAACCATGATCACTCTTTAATATTAGACATAGCACATCAAGCTATGTCTGCTTTCCTGAAGGCTTACCTTTCCTCCCTATAGATCTATCAAAATTTTAGACTCAAGTCATTTCAAGTTCCCATTATGCTGGCAAAACTTACCGGCTTTACCCTTAGCTCCCAGATATTATGTTTTACTGAAAATCGAACCGATTTTTTGGACGATTTCTGGACGATTTTTTACAAGCCTTAATGAGGAAAAACGAAACTTCAGCAAACGCTGCGCTGAA
Organism: Artemia sp. Qi Xiang Cuo; assembly: GCF_049724085.1. Lineage (NCBI taxonomy): Eukaryota > Metazoa > Arthropoda > Branchiopoda > Anostraca > Artemiidae > Artemia > Artemia sp. Qi Xiang Cuo. The sequence goes on from NC_142809.1 coordinate 10,584,408, forward strand.
ATATTCCAAGGTATGCGAATACACACGCTCAAGAGTCAAACGAATAGCTAAGAGCTAATTCAGACGTTTGGGGAAAACGCATGGAATTTCCTATAGGGAGAATGTTCACACGTATCCGAACTGCAAATATTGGCAAAATATTCAAACATCAGAAGTCATGACTGAAGATGCGTTTTTAGCTTGTAGAGATTTCTTGTAGTCTGAACTTGAAGCATCATACAAAAGTTGATAATTCTATACAAGTGCAATCAAATTGGGTGTTTTATGGTACCTGACAATCGACATGTTTTTCAAATTTCAAAAATGCCACCAGAAGTTCCGAATCACTTCAGCCCTCCGTACGAAAAAGCCAGGAAAAAATCCAAACCATGCTCCGAATGGGGATTACGAAACTCCCTATCGAAATTCCCATAGGGAGAATGGGAATTCCCAAGCGTCTGAACTAACTCTAACTATTGAATATATTACACACACTAATCTTCAATTTGCTTCCTTGTGCTTATAACAGGAGTTCAACAGTTTTTTGTTTTTTTTTAAATCGTGGCACGTTGGAACTAAGGGCTACTGAGACTTTGTGTATCAAAAAGCTTGCAAAGAGGATTTTGCCCTTTTCAACCTTTTCCCCAATCCACTCCAACGACATCAAGAATAATCACAGGCATTAGAAACTTAATTAATAGCAGAGAAATAATAAAACCACGAAGAAATTGTTAAGCACCATAACAGACGAGGGGTAGCTCTCTCTCTGAAATCATAGTCACCGTGGCGGAAGTGCACCAAGCGTTTTGGAGACTGTGCCAAGCATGATGGAACTGCGTGGTACACACGACGTTCCGAGATGTAAACAAAGTGGCGGTAAGTCAGCACCCCTCGATATTAGACTGCTATATTTAAAGTGATGAGGACTTTCAAAGAGATGCCACAGCAACAGATGTTGCAGAATGTGAGAGAGATAATGCCGGTTACACAGAATCACCTTCACTACTCTCAGAATCACCTTATCCCGGAAGCACATAAGCACTAACTAGACCTAGTTTACCTGTATTGCTTTGCTGAGATTAAAAGATCCTTATTGCCAGTTTCCTGATGCTATTACTGTCTATTTCTAAAGACCGAGTATATTGATAAGCTTCCGAGTTATCAAGAAATCCTACCAAGTAGAGGTGGTTTTAGAGGAGGGACAAGGAGGGCACTCTGCCCCCTCTGATAAAAAAAATAATCAATGGATTATTAATTAATTAATAATGAAAAATAATAAAAAAATAATAATTATTAAAAATAATAATTAAATTAACTGATGATAATTAAATATTGTAAATAATAAATTAAAAGAAAAATTATTAATTAATTAATAAATTTAAAATATTTTTTAATAAGTGAAAATTTTGTTAAAATTTGGCCTGAAAATTCTCTGGGAGACAGGGGAGGGCCACTAATCAAGATTTTCCCCCAGGTGCAAGAGACGCCTAAACCGCCAATGCTCCCAAGATAAGAAATATAACATAAGATTACTCTTTATATGTGCACAATTCAAAAATAATAAAGCTTGACAGATGTTTGTGAACTTGCTCCAAAATGCCTCGGGTATTGTTCTCATAACCTCGATTTGGATCTCTAGGTCCAAGCTAATTTACTAGTTTTTTGTTTTAGATTGAATAAAAAAAGCTATTTTTTTTCAGATAAATACAAAACAGCCACATTGAAACTTAAAGAAACGAATATTGTTCCGTATTTGACCGGGCCACCCCTCCTCAAACCCTCACTCTTTACGCTAAAGTTTTATTGTGCTTTACTGAATGCATTTATTGAGTTCAACAAATGTAGTTAATGGGTAAATGCAAGTGTTTATTTACCGATTACCTTTTGAAAAATTTGAACTAAAAATTTTATTTATTAAGGCAAATGCGCATCAATAAGGTCTGCTGTTCTTGAAGCTTTGTATAATAATAATAATAATAACAATAATAATAATAATAATAATAATAATAAATCATCTTAATCCAGTTGTGCTTGTTTTTGATCAGTCGTTTTTGAAACATTAGGGGTAGAAAAAAAGTTAAATCAATAAAATAAAAGTTCAAAATAGGGATAAAATCCTTTTTAATAGACAGTGTTTAGAAATTTACAAAAATACCAGATATTTCGGTCACATATACAGTGATCGTCATCAGTAGGTCACTGTATATGTGACCGAAATATCTGGTATTTTTGTGTATTTCTATACACTGTCTATTAAAAGGATTTTATCCCTATTTTGAACTTTTATTTTATAGTCATGGAAAGGCAGTGTGGTCTCCGAAATTATCTACGTTAAAAGTTAAATCTTAGCGCGTAGAGCGCATGCTTGAGTACGGAGTATAGGAGAGGGGAGGTTTGTCCTCCAATTCCTTTTGATTCCTAAAAAAGGGCAGTGGAAACTTCTGTTTCCAATTGAATTAGCCCCCTCCGAAGTTTCAACGACCATCCCTCCACACAAAGTGGCCGGTAAAAAAAGAAAAGAAAATAAATAAAAAAATACATTGAAGGCATGTCGCTCTTTACTTAACCAGTGCTAGAGCCCTGCCTAAGATAATGCTAAAACAAACCCTCTAAAATAGTGTCAATTTTTCACATATAAAAACACTTTGCCCGATATAAATACTTCAAAGACAGTCAATTTTGAATAATTATCTTAAAGTGACATTTATTTTCATCAGTTCTGTTGATGAAGATGAATGAAATCATCTGTTGGCAGTATTCGGAGCAACATATTTATTTGTCAGTGAAGCACAAAAATGTGGTTTTGTTGTGTTGTGGTTTCCACTCGTTTTCGGGTGGAAGTCTATCTGGATATAGTTTAAAATAAAGTAAAGACCAAACAGTTTTTTTTATTGTAAATGTGGGTATGAATCAATGAGCCCCCCCACCCCCAAATTCTTGTCTCGCTCGTAAAACGTAACAAAAATGCAGATAAACACATTTTTGATATGTTTTTTTCATTTTTTGTAGTAAAACTCCCCCCCCCCCTGCCGAAAAAATACCCCCCCAAACAATGTCTTGGATACATCCTTGGTATGAGTCCAATATAACGTTCTTCACATTGTATGACCTTGTTTCCAAACCTCCAATCAAAGCAACTAGGTATTATAATGAGGCGAATGATAATGTCCCAGACTCCTTACTGAAAATTAGAAGAAATTCTCACTTCAGAATAAAGGGGCTTTTCGAAAAAGCACAAGATATAAATATATTGCGTTTTCTTCTATTGCAAACTGATATACATTTTAAAAGACAGAATTCTGAGTTCTTAGCTCAACAATAAATACATACAATAATAAAATAAACACTTCAACATAGCAAGGCTCCATGGCCCGGAAATTCACTGACTTTGGAAAAACATGTGGCTCTTTAAAGAAAATAAGAAAAAAAGATGAACCCGGCTGTCACGCGATAGTGGTATCAAATAAAAAACCGAACATTCGAAACATTACTTGATATCGAAAGCCCAAAAAAGGACGAACTACTTTTAAGGGTCTCTTCCCATTTTTTGAAATAATGCAAAAGTTGTTATGCGGATAATTTTTAATAAGTAACATTAAACACAAAAAGTTTATATTTTATCTATCTATCTGTATATATATATATATATATATATATATATATATATATATATATATATATATATATATATATATATATATATATATATATATATATATATATATATATATATATATATATATATATATATATATATATATATATATATATATATATATATATATATATATATATATATATATATATATATATATATATATATATATATACACAAATATTTAATATACACATGTTATGTATTTGTATATATCGTTTTTAAAATAGTTTTTTTTAGAATGTCTATTAATATTCATTAGGGGTATTATTTTAAAAACTCTGTCAGAGCACTCAATACCATTCTTGTAATTCCTCGAATTTACATAACAAAGATGGCATTACCTGTTCCAATGACTGTTCTCAAATGATTTTTCAAAATTGAATGATTCCAATAGTCTCTACGAAACGTCAGTTAGATAAAAAAAAAGACGCCTTATTGTCTCCTGAAGATTCTCTTTTTTTTTCTCTGTGCTCTTTTGGCGCAAGTAAAGCCTCTTCACAAGAAAAATTATGCTCCCTTTCTAACTTTGTTTCACGGAAACTTTTGACCAAGCCAAAAACCCTTCAAAGGAAAATCCCTGTAAGAACATGTGCACTGACGGGGGTGGAGGGGGAATTGAGCCCGAAACAAAATTGTGGAATTTTCCAATTTCCGTCGTGATTCACCGGTTTTTGGCCACCTCTTCAATAAAAGTTTATACGATCACTTTGTGCAAACGTAAATTGTATAGCTTTGAATATTTTTTTACTTATCTTCGCTTTAACATCTTACCCACGGTGTATGAGTGGCCTCTAAAGTTAGCTTAAAACAGAAGCTTCATAAATTCATTTGAGCAGAAGGGTATACATCTAATATCATTTTGATATTGGAATAGTGCAAAAATCCCCCTCCCCCTCGACTTCACAAAAATAGACATGTCCCATATCGTTCGATTCATCGTTGTTTGTATCGTTCGATTCGTCGTGTGGGATTGTACAAAGTGCGTGTTGAAAGTGCACACAATGTACTTCAATACACAAATTAGTGCTTTTCAACAATTTGTGGAATTTTGTTCATTTGGTTGGATCTCCGCAATCGTTTTACGAATATTTATATTGTGAATGCACTTTTAAAACTCTTGTATTTATTCATCTAATACATTCATCTAGATGTATAATATATACATCTAATGTTATTCATCTAATATCTTTTTGATATTGGGATTGTACAAAAACATTGGTTTACGTATGGATGGGGCCCAAGCCCCTCCCCCTCGACTTCGCAAAAATAGACATCTCACATATCGTTCGATTCGTTGTTGTTCAGGGAATATCTAGAGACTAGTCTAAAATGATCAAATAAATATTTCAAAACAAAACTAGACGAAGGAACATTTAAGATAGGATGCTATAGGATTTCATCAATCACTGCTATGAAGTTCATAGCCTTAATTATATTAAATAAAAAAACAAGTTTTTTTAAACTGAAAGTAAGGAACGACGTTAAAACTTAAAACGAAATAAAATTATTCCGTATATGAAAGGGGCTGTCCCCTCCTCAACGCCTCGGTCTTTACGCTAAAGTTTTTATTGTTTAAAAAAATAAGAGCTGTGAGAAAGTCAAACTTTATCGTAAAGAGCGAGGCGTTGAGGAGGGGATAGACCCTCTCATATACGGAATAATTTCTGTTCGTTTTAAGTTTTAATGTCGCTCCTTACTTTCAGTTAAGAAAACTTGTTTTTTTATTTAATTTTTGAATGCTTTTGAACTAATGTAGGTTTTGATTTTAGTCCACAACGAGTGAATAATTAAAAAAAAATTTGCAGATTAATTTTGCTTTTATTTCGTTAAATGGCTTTTTCGAGAGTTGTTTAATTTTATTTACGAACGTTTTTATTAGTAATAAATATACGTAACTTACGAATTAATTTACGTTACGAACTTCTATATTCATATATTCTTAATACGTATTTTAGGGGGCTCGCCCCCTAGTCAATACCTCGCTCTCTAAGCTAAAGTTTGAATTTTGGTCACATTCTTAAAAAATGACCCCTTAATCACAAAGGACGTTATTTAGAATAAATAGCTCTTATGAAAGTACTAAAAAATCTTTGGCTTAAAGAGCGAGGTATTGACTAGGGGGTGAACCCAATCATACACGTAATATTTTCTGTTCGTTTTAAGTTTTGATGTTACTCCTTATTTTCAGTTGGAAAACTTGTTTTTTTTATATATATAATTTCTGATCTTTATCTAAATAATGCTGGGAAATCCGGCACCACCTTCATAGCAATGTCCCTTCTCCCATGAAAACTTCCTCCATGGTAAGATCCTCCCACATAGCCCCCGGCCCCCGCCCCCCCCCCACGGCCCGCAAAAATCCCCTCTGACAACGGCTGTATACTTCCCAATCACCAAAACTATATGTTAACATTGGGTAAAGTTTATAACTTTCAGCCCTCCCCCCGGGGACATCGGGGGATTAAGTCATCGTAAAAGACATATTTATCATATTTTCGACCATGCTGAAAAAAATGGCTATCTCAAAATTTTGATCGGGTGACTTCGGGAAAAAAATGAGCGTGGGAGTGGGCCTAGTTGCTCTCTATTTTTTGGTCACTTAAAAAGGGCACTAGAACTTTTAATTCCCGTTCTAATGAGCCCTCCCGCGATATTCTAGGACCACTGGGTCGATACGATCACCCCTGGGGAAAAAAAACAAAAAACAAACAAATAAATAAATAAACACGCATCCGTGATCTTTCTTCTGGCAAAAAATGCAAAATTTCACATTTTTGTACATAGGAGCTTAAAACCTCCGCAGTAGGGTTCTCTGATACGCTGAATATGATGGTGTGATTCTAATTAAGGTTCTATAACTTTTAGGAGGTCTTTCCCCCTTTTTTCGAAAATCAGCCAAATTTTCTCAGGCGCGTAACTTTTGATTGGTAGGACTAAACTTGATGAAAATTAAAGATTTGAAATCAGCATTGAAATCTGATTCTTTTGATGTATCTATTGGTATCAAAATTCCGGTTTCTTCAGTTTCGGTTACCATTGAGCTGGGTCACTCTTTACTTACAGTTCGTTACCACGAACTGTTTGATGAACACACTTTACAAAAAACTATAAACTAAGGGGAAGCCTAGACTATTGCGCAGGGATATCACAATTTTAAATCGAAAAGTTTTAACGAATTAATACAGAATTTATATTTAAATTGATTCACACATAAAATTCAAAATTTCGAGCACGATGATGTAAAATTTTCCGTCAAGAAGAACTTAAAACACCAGTGAAAATAGTGAAAAACCAGTGAAAACCAGTGAAAATAGAACTTAAAAAACCAGTGAAAAGTGTTTGTTGCCAGAAGGGACTTAATGGAGCAGAATTTCTCAGCCAGAGCAACCCGGAGTTACCAGGACTACCCGGAGTTTCCAGGGATACCTGGGAGCTCCAAGGCAGAACTATTATGAAGCGGAAAAATGATGAAAGAGACAATTTTATTGTGGAGGGTTCCATTAAACATATACAGGAATTAAAGGGCTCAAAGGAATTGAATGGATAAAAAGAAAAGCACTAATGTTGACAGTAGCCCACTTAAACATAGCCCTTAGCACTTATAAAATATGATTTTTCTTTAGCCTTTAGAGAAAGAAGGAAATTTTTAGCGAGGGAAAGGGCGATGGATGGTCCTTACTCCTGCCCATGCCTCATCAGTGGCTTAATTTCGTCAAAATCCAGGGGGGAAGGCAAAGTTGGAGCGAATTTTCCAAATCAAGTGATAATGACAGTGAAAAATGAAAAATGAGCCATATAGTACCATAAAAGGCAAAGATATATTAAAGAAAACTGAACCGTTTCTATGGATGCTTGAATTACACAGGCTTATCTTAGTTTTGACAAGATTTTTGAAGAAATTAAATTGTAGGTGGGGGGAGGGGCAAACTGGGGTTTGAAAGAGGAAGTCCCCCCTGCCCTATAGCAAATTAGGCCACTGTACCTCATGTGTGGAGAAGTTGGTGAGGATCTGCTTCACTTTTTGTCCTTTGACCCAAATTACTGGATTTAAAAGAAAGATATATTTTCAAGTGAGGTGGGATAAATGAGTGGTTTATCTTAGTAATAAGATCAAATGATTTTGGGAATATTAAAAACAATAGAAAATATATTAGACTGGAATGGCGCACAGAGCAAAATTTTTATACGGGGAAGGAGGTGAATGCTTAAAATTTTGCAGTATGCATGGAACTTGTTTTATCCCCCTATTTTATTTCGTATCTGTTGTTGAAATTGTTGTTTTGGGTGTTAAGAGTAGTATTTTTTGTGTTGTGATGGCCCTGTGGATTTTTTAAAAGAAATATCGTTCTGTTTATCCGTCCATATAGGTTTTACCAAGAAAGATCACGGTTTTTTTTCTGTCCGTGTTTTTTAATGAACCACAAAAAATGAAATACCTGAAAATACCCAGAAAGAATAAGCCAGAACTGAAAAAAAGATCGGTAGCTATTTTCCCTATTTTTAGGGAATGCACATGTAACCGTCTGACCAAGGGCACTTGGAAAATATATTCTAAAGAAGTTCGCCTAAGAACTATTTCAAGAACTGTAAACTACAAGAATAGTCAGATTATCAAATATGGATACGAAAAACTTTGTATCTAGTTTCCATAGTTTATGGGAATGCCATATGACCCCTCCGGCTAAGAGCAAAAGGAAAAATTTTTTCTAGCATAGTTCGCGTAAGAACGTTTTTATGGGGAAAAACTGATTCATACCGAATGATTTATGACGAGAATGATTATAGCTTAATTTAAAAAAAAAGCTCAAATTTTTTTGTTTTTATGACCTTGAATATGAAAGGGGGTAGCTTCCCTTCCTCTGCTTTGGGTACTTTCGAGTTAAAACAATATTTGTTTGCCGTAAAATCAAATAGGTTTTTATCTGTCTACACTACATCTACCATCGATTTTTGCTGTCTATAAAACCGAATGTGCAAATTCTGGAATAACAACACAGCGGCAGTCAAATTTCTGATGTTTATTCAACAATATTCCAAGATCTTTAATAAAATAAAGTGAAGCAACTCCGGAGAAGCCGGTCATATTGCCAGATGCTGGTAGCCCATCTCAAAGATAAAGTATTCCACCTGTTCTAGAAATAGGCAGAAATATCAAATTCTTATTCAACCATTTGGCGGTCTACCAGTAATATGTACAAAAAATGGGGTTCAACCCCGCTTTCTAGGTCTATAATGAAAGAAAGGATTATATGACTAGAACACTTTCTGCATATGAACGATGACAGATTGCCATAGATAGTCCTGGTCGACCAACCATGCAGTGGTTCCAAACCAATTATGGACTATGCCATACCTAGGGATTTCTAAATCTTGATGCCCCCCTTGTGCTATTGAAATTTCAGTATTTGTAATTTTACGCCTACTCATTTGACGGAAGCTTAATAGGCCATGAACTTGGTATTTTTTTCGGTCGTCCCACTAGGTATAACTTCTGCTAACGAAAATATTGTCTGACTACAATACCTCTAGGTACTGTGCTTCACTTTTTGAACCTTGCTCCCAAATTACTGGATCTGAAGGGAAGATTTATTTTCAAGTAAGGTGGGGTAAATGAGTGGTTTGTCTTAGTAATGGGATCAAATGATTTTGGGAACATTAAAAACGATAGAAAATATATTAGACTGGAATGGCAAACACAGCAGAATTTTTATACGGGGGAGGGGGTGAATGCTTAAAATATTGCAGTATGCATGGAACTTGTTTTTCCCCCTATTTTATTTCGTATGTGTTGTTGAAATTGTTGTTTTGAGCGTTAAGAGTAGTATTTTATGTGTTGTGAATGCCCTGTGGATTTTTTAAAAATAAATATCTATCTATTCATCCGTCCATATAGGTTTTACCAAGCAAGATCACGATTTTTTTTTCTGTAACGTCTTTTTTAATGAACCACAAAAAATAAAATACCTGAAAATACACAGAAAGAATAAGCCAGAACTGAAAAGAAGATCGGTAGCTATTTTCCCTATTTTTAGGGAATGCACACGCAACCGTCTGACCAAGGGCACTTGGAAAATGTATTCTAGAGTAGTTAGCCTAAGAACGTTTTCAAGAACTGTAAACTACAAGAATAGTCAGATTATTAAATATGGATACGAAAAATTTTGTATCTAGTTTCCATAATTGTCACCCACACTATCACCCAAGGTAACAAAAAAACTGTCACCCACAATAAAGTGAGTATCAGGCAAAAAATAAAAGTAAGAAAAATCTAGAGTATATTTTAAAAAGATCTATAAAAAATCAAATAAAATAATACAAAATCTATAATAAATAAATTAAATAGGTCAAATTAAAATACAAATTAAATCTAAGGGTGAATTTTAAATCCTTGTCTCAGTTGAAATATATCAAGATTTTGCTCCGGGTGCAAAAGAGGCCAGAAAAGGCACTGAGGAAAAGCTAATCCACAACTGGGACCAAAATATTCCAAAATATTTCTACACTATAAAAGAATTTGTCAGATCTAGTTGGTAAACACATTGAAGTATCAATCCACATCAAAGTGGCAATGGAGATTAATTTTGGTTAATCGGCTTGGTAGGGATATTTCCCAGTCAACTAATCAGATCTTTTATTTTTTTACCATTTTCTTGCAATCTTCTTTCTGGACATCCTTGCAATCACCCTGACAACAATATTCCCAACTTTAGGCTAATATACAATGTATTCTTGTAACACGAGAAATAACTGTAAGGATTAAGTTGCCACATTTTTGAATAATGTGAGGTTTAACATTTTTAGTATTTGTAATTTCGAAGGAGAAACTAACTTTTATCCCCCTCTCCCATCTCTAGAATCCTACAGCAAAGGTTTGTTCACATCGGTAGAATGAAACACTTTTTTCTGAGTCTAGCGTCTAAGACCCCTTTGCATTCTTTATATCATGGCCAGAGTTAATACCGTCGAACAACGGAATGCCAATGTTCTAATCTAAGCCAAGAATGTGTAATATTTGCCAAAATTTTTACTAGAAGATGTTGAATTGTAGAAGCCGGTTTAGTTTCCGCTTAACTTACATTTTAATTTCTTCCTATTCATTTTTGAGTTAAAAAAAAACAAGTTTTTTTTTAACTGAAAGTAAGGAGCGACATTAAAACTTAAAATGAACAGAAATTATTCCGTATATGAAAGGGGCTGTCCCCTCCTCAACGCCTCTTTCTTTACGCTGAAGTGTTCTTTTATTGTTTTAAAAAATAGAGTTTGTGAGAAAGAGTCAAACTTTAGCGTCAAGAGCGAGGCGTTGAGGAGGGGACAGCCCCTTTCATATACGAAATAATTTCTGTTCGTTTTAAGTTCTAATGTCGCTTCTTACTTTCAGCTAAAAAAAAACCTGTTTTTTTATTTAATTTCTGAACATTTTTGAATTAATGCAGGTTTTGATTTTGCCTCACCGTACATGAATAATTAAAATGAAACTTTCATATTAATTTTACTTTTTTTGGGTGAATGGCTTTCTCGAAAGTTGTTTAATTTAATTTACGAACGTTTTTATTAGTAATAAATATCCGTAACTTACGAATTAACTTACATAACGAAATTCTATATTCGCATATTTTTATTACGTATATTGGGGGTTCGCCCCCTAGTTAATCGCTCTTTACGCTAATGTTTGAATTTTTTTCCAATTCCTTAAGAATGACCTCTTAATCACAAAGCCGTTAATTAGAATAAATTGTTCTTATGAATGTACTAAAAAAAACTTTAGCGTAAAGAGCGAGGTATTGACTTGGGGGCAAAACCAATCAGATGCGCAATAGTTTCTGTTTGTATTTAGTTTTGACGTTGAAAATTTCTCAGTTGAAATTTTTTTCAGTTGAAAACTTGTTTTTTTTTTTAATTTAATTTCTGATCGTTTTTTTTTTAATAATGCTATGAAATCCGGCACCCCTTCATAACAATTTCCCTTCCCCCATGAAAATTTTCTCCATGGAAGGATCCTCTCACGTAACTACCGACCCCCCCCCCACTACCAGAAAAATCCCCCCTGAGAACGTCTGTATACTTCCCAATAACCAATACTATAAGAAACATTGGGCAAAGTTCATAACTTGCAGACCTTCCCCAAGGGACTGTGGGGGATTAAGTCATCCTCAAAGACATCGTTATTGTATTTTTCGACCATGCTGAACAAAATGGCTATCTCAAAATTTTGATCGAGTGACTTTGGGAAAAATGAGCGTGGGAAGGGTCCTAGTTGCCCTCCATTTTTCTTTTGGCCTTTTAAAGGGCACTATAACTTTTAATTTCCGTTCGAATGAGCCCTCTCACGATATTCTAGGACCACTGGGTCGATACGATCACCCCTGGGAAAAAAGAACAAAAAAACAAATAAACACGCATCTGCGATCTTTCTTCTTGCAAAAAATACAAAATTTCACATTTTTGAAGATAGGAGCTTGAACCCTCTACAGTAGGGTTCTCTGATACCCTGCATCTGATAGTGTGATCTTTATTAAGTTTTTATGATTTTAGGGGGTGTTTCCCTCCTTTTTCGAAAATAAGGCAAATTTGCTCAGGCGCGTAACTTTTGAAGGGCAAGACTTAACAGTTATATATTGAAATCAGCATAAAAATCTGATGCTTTTGATGATCTATTGGTATCAAAATTTCTTTTTTTAGAGTTTCGGTTACTATTGAGCTGGGCCGTTCCTTATTTACAGTTTGTTACCACGAACTGTTCAATTTATGAGGAAAAATTGTATTTGCTGTAAGGAGCGACCCAGCTCCATAGTAAAGCAAACTCTAAAAAACAGAATTTTGATACCCATAGATGCATCAAAAGAATCAGACTTTTATGCTGATTTCAATTATATAAGTTTAATCAAGTTTAGTTTTACCCATTAAAAGTAACGCGCCTGAGAAAACCTGCTTTGTTTTCGAAAAAAGGTGGCAAAACCCCCTAAAAGTCAAAGAACCTTAATGAAAATCACACCATCAGATTCAGCGTATAAGAGAACCCTAGTGTAGAGGTTTCAAGCTCCTATATGCAAAAATGTGGGATTGTTTTTTTTTTGCAAGAAGAAAGATCACGAATGTGTGTTTATTTGTTTTTTTTTTCTTTTCCCCAGGGGTGATCGCATCGACCCAGTGGCCCTAGAATATCTCAGGAGGGCTCATTTGAACCGAAATTAAAAGTTCTAGTGCCCTTTTAAGTGACCAAAAATAGCGGGAAACTAGGCCCCCTCCCACACTCATTTTTTCCGTATTTGAAAGAGGCTGTCCCCTCCTCGACGCCTCGCTCTTTACGTCAAAGTTTTTTATTATATTAAAAAATAAAGTTGTGAGACAGAGGCAAATTTAGCATAAAGAGCGAGGTGTTGAGGAGCGGACAGCCCCTTTCAAATACAGAATAAGTTCTGTTTGTTTTAATGCCGCTCCTTATTTTCAATTAAAAATATTTGTTTTTTTTTAATTTAATGAAATAAAAGGAATGAAGGATATGTAATACTTGTTAAATGTGATTTCGAAGATTTTGAAGCCAGTTTAAAGGCGGTATAAGAGAGGTTATATGCCGGTTTAACTCCAGTTCAAAATTTACAGTTTAAATGTTACATCTTCTTTTTCAGGAGTGGACCAATGGCTAAGTGTTGTCCCAAAAGACGATAAATGCGTTTATTTTTTAATCTTCTCTTATGTGAAAAAAAAAATTGTGATTAGTGTTAAATTATTAAACATTAACTTCTTTTAAAAAAAGAAGACTTTACACAACATTTAGAGGAAGGCAACTTTGAGAAAAAAACAAAGTATACAAAAGTGTAAGGGAATTTGTAAAAACATTGAGGTAACATTCAGTATGTTAAATATCGCGATAATTACATATTTTTCACTTTCATCATACAAAGTATAAAATAACACTCGATACTATAAAACCTTACGATAAATACGCAATTCTTACTCATGAATTTACGAATTTCTTATTTTAGTACTGAATGGTAATTGACAGGAGGCACTGAATACACGTATGTTAAAAATACTTTGAATAAGGGCAAAAAACTTAGAGGGAGCAGACTTAGAAAAAGGGAGAAACGAACGAAAAACGTAGGGAGAAATCGTAAAAACTCAAGATAGCATTTAGTACGTAAAAATATTACATTAGTTCTCAAAACTTATGTATCTTTCACCTATTTTATCTATTTTTATTAATTTTGGAATCAGATTGAAATTGCAACGTACAAGCTTTTATGTGGCTGTTTGTTAATGGCAGGTTTTTGGTATATATTTTTAAAATTTTACTTAATTCACTTTTGACTTCGGTTTTAGTTCCCTGGAGGCACTAAAATTATCACAAGCATACTTTGTAAGTAGGCACAATATTTGAGGAGTCTATTTCAGATAAATAGGATAAGATAAAAACCTTGAGATAGCATTAGGCACAAGAAATTTTATATTAATTAAGAATTTTTCATAATTTACATGCAATACACCTGTTTGTATTATGTTCAATATGACGAATTTTACAAAAAATTCTGACAACACCCTAATCGTGGTTATTCATTAACAAAAGTCTATTCGTATTCCTGCATAAAAGGTTATTTAGCGATGGTATAACAAAAAAAGGGAGAAAAAAATACGAGCAGATGTTCCTTTTATTTGCGCTATAAACTCGAATTTCATTCTTATCTAATTATTTCGTAAGCTTTACCAAAAATCATGTGATTAATTATTTTCCATTTGTATCCCGTTCAAAATTTTAAATTCGAAAAATTTTTAGGCTAAGTAATAGAAAAGAGAAACTACTCCTGCTAACAACTCACTACAGCCCCAAGCTGCCTGAGCCCAACCAAGCTAGGCACGTTCTTCCTCTATCCCAATCTATTTAAAGGCTCCCTCTTTGCACCCTGCCATGAAGTTCCCATTTCCCTTAAATCTTTCTTGTGACACCCTGCCCCCTCTCCCATTCTGGGATGACCTGCTTTCCATTTGGCCCTTGAAGGATGGCGACATGGACGATTTTGGCAATGCGTCATCCTTCATCTGCAGAACTTGTCCTGGCTATTTCAACCTTTCTCTCGTTATAGTCCTCGAAAGCAATGAAATAAATCTGACTGTGACTTTGACTATATCAAAAAGGGACGTCCTAAGACTTTTTTTTTTTTTTTTTTTTTAAGGGGTATTGGAAAGGGGCATTAGTTAAAATCTTTTCCAAGTTAAAAAGCAAGGAATCTTCAGAATTATTTTTAATTATAAAAAAAAAAAAAAAAATGTGAAATCTGTAAATTACCAAATCTACATTTTAAACCCTTTTATTTAACTCTGTTTAAGAGGCTCTTCAAAGAAAAATTATTCAAAGGAAAAAAATCTTCAGAAAATCACTTAATACCGTACCCGTTGATTGTTGGAAATGGAGATGGCCATGGTTTCGACAGGAAGTTCTACAAGAGAGACCTTGTTTATAAGAAAGTATGAAACGCTACATTAGAGCGAAATATGAAAATGTTTACTTTTCTGTCACAAAATATTTACAAGAAAAAACAAAAACAGTAAAAAAAAAATATCAAAGGCAATGCTCTAGCGACGCCAAAGTAAATTGTCATGAGCCACCCATGCATTATCTACGTTATTTTTTATTATTTTTTCTTATAACACTTCCATATGGAAGAGGTAATCGTAGAAACTTGAAAAGGGGCTTTTTTAATCGGAATTTGAAAGTTCCAATGTCCTTTTTAAGGATTAAAAGCTATTGTAGGGAACCAAATTTCCAACACATGCCCTTTTTCCTACCTGGGACACTCCCTAGCCATCAACCCCCCTCCCAAGACGTCTGATCAGGATTTTCTGATAGTCATTTTCACAGAATAGTCAAACAGTACGATAAATATACCCTCAGGAAAACATGACCGCAACACTCCCTGAGACAAGAGTCAAAGCAATCGCTGCGTTAAGATGAGACACAATAATGTTTATATTACTTCTTTATCCTGTAAAAATTTACCAAAGGATGCAAAGAGTAAACAGAAAAAAAAAAAAAACACTTATTGTCTTCAAATACGCTATAATAGAAAAAAATTCCTGCTATATAGAAAAACTTAACTTTTTTAGTCTAAAGATGACAGTGTGCGGCAGTCATGGCATATTTATAAGTGCTCAAAGACGACTTTAATGTCATCCCCCCCCCCCGTACCCTTTCATTTCCAATCTTAAAATTTATAATTTTTTCAGGTAACGGGGAAAAAATTGGTGTATTTCAGCATTTTTGTAAGTAAAAGCATTTTTAAAAGTCCCTTTCAACATGTTTGTTAAAACCAATTCATCATAGGGCTGGCTTTATCTACCTTGTTTGAAGTTCTTGAATCGTTTCTTTCTATTTTTTGTGTATTCTTATTATAAAATCTTATTGCTATAAAATTTAGTTTTTATTAAAAATTCAATTGGTCAAATAATTAAATAAATTAATAAAATATATAAATGATAAGGCGAAGCATATAAATATAATAAATAACATATAATATAAATGTAATAATATAACAAACAATAAATTAAACACTAAAAGAAATTAAATTAAAAAATCAAAAAAAATCTTTTGTATTTTATTTATTTTGATATCATTTCGTCATACGATGATTTTTTTTTTTACAAAAATAGCTCCTTTTCAAGACTAGAAAAGAAGGAATAAAACACCTTTTGAATACTTTCTCATGACGGTCTCGAGACTGAAGGATACTGAGAGATTAACTCATTTCTCTAAGGAGGAAACAGGGAAATGAAAAGAAACAGAAAACAAATATGATATATGAATCCGGCATTTAAAAGGGGGCTCGAATTAAACAGAAAAAAAAAATAAATACAAAAATAACACACGACTTAAACGAAAAAAATGTAAGAAATTATTGATAAAGCTGTAGGAGTATCTCTTGAGATAAAAATATTGAAGAAGAAAAAGACTTCTTGAAAAATGGATATCTGGATACAAAACCGAACTTCATGGTTAAAGCAAAAGGTCACGAGAAAACGACAGACCTCGCCCCTAGGTTGGCACCCTGACAAGAGAAAGATGTCCTACCATAAATTTCATAGCTATCCATATTTGTAGTTTACATATATTTCCCAGCTACTTCTTTTTGATAAAATTTTGCCTAAATTTGAGATTTTTACCATATTTTCTGATAATTTGTATGATTTCCTGCATTTTGATAAATTACCCGCCCGCTGCAAACGAACATACGATTCCCATGTATTAGCCTATCAATCAGCAACAAAATCACCTCAACCTCCCCTTTAACTTACTCTGTGAACACCTTCGGTTGCGTAATCATCTTCAAACGATTATGCACTTTAAGCGAGCGTAACCTCTTGATGAAACTTGAGGTACTTTAGAAGAATAAAAAAAGACGAAGGGATGAATCTGCCAAGGGTGCCAACCGGGGGGTAATGGGCCTGAAGACAATTTTTACTCTTATGTTGTTTGTACCTCCCCCCCCCCCACCATCGGAATTTGTGAAATACTGTTATTTAGTATTTTCATTTTAAAAACATTTTTTTGGTATTTTCATTGAAAAATCTAAGAACAGCAATTGCTCCTTTAAATTTTGAAAAAAATACTTTATTCCCCCCACCTACATTTTCTTGAATTGGCTCTCCCTGGAACATGATACATGAATACTGCCAGCTTCCTGCTTGATACATTAATAAACTGAAATGAGGACTTCACTGTAATAATTTCAGCTCAATACCTCTCCGTTGTCTTTGACAAAAACCCGTTCATTACTTTTTATCCCATGCAATATTGTCTCCTAATAGTACCGTTTCTTTCACCTAGCTGGTTATTAGTGAGAGGAAAGGGGGAGATGTCTTGTCATGGAGGAGAGGTGCCGGAAGCCTCAAAAACCATATTAACATTGGCACATTAATCAGTCTTCCTTGATAGGTTCTTTTGAGAAAAATAGATCCAAGGGGTACCACCCCTCTGATGTAGGGTCATTTACATAGAAAGGCTTTTGGGGCAAACTATATTTTGAGCCTTTAATGGGGCTCCAAAAGATTAAACATGGTAACCAAAATATTTGAAAAAATATATCTAAAAAAAACTGTCTAGTGAGAAAAAATTGCCATTTTTAGCTCATTCACAAACCGTAATTATTATTTTCCTGGTTTTAAGAGTAAAATGTTATTTTGAAAACAATTAGCAGGGTTTAAAAAAAAGAACCCTGAAACCCCTAAAAAATGACGTCATGACAAAGCTCACGTAATTTTTAAGGGGAATGTTGCTTTTTTTTAAATTCTCCAAATTTGTTTTCAAAATAACATTTTACTATTAAGGCTAAGGAAAATAATAATTACCACTTGAGAATAAGCTACAAACGGTAATTTTTTTTTTTAATTGCCAGTTTTTTCTAGTACCAGATTTTTAAACTTTTGCTAAACATAACCTATTTTGAACCCTTTTAGCCCAGGACTCAAAATTCAATATGTCCCAGAACTGATTATTGAGTTGTGAAAGAGCATAAAAAGACATTCAGTGCTGCATTCACTTCCATCCAAGCTAAATTATGTTGTAAACTAGAAACTTACCAAAATTTTTCTACACTCATTCTGCCATTTCAATTTACATTAATGTAGTCTGATTTTCTAATTTATTTATTCAAAGAAAAATTGAAAAAAAAAACATCACTTGAATGACTAACGCATTACCTCTTTGTTGATCTTTGACATCAACCATCCTTTTACTTTCTGTTATCCTTTGTGCAGTACCGTTTTTTAACCTCTAGATCTTGTTACAAGTGGTACACTTCTCACGGTAATATAACACTAATCTTAAGAAAAATAACTTTTCTGGATTCAAATTTTTTTTTTAGGTTAAGTGTTTCTAAATGAGCCTTATCAGCTATTCCTTATCAATGTCGGTAATTCGACGTGTGTAGATAAAAAGTTTATCACTGAAACTGAAATGATTTGTAAATAAGTAGACTCAATATTTTTTTTTAATTCCACAAATAGAGTGTTTCACTTGTAGTTAATATACAGAAATCCATTTACAGAAGTTGAGCACTAGAATAATTTTGGAGAAAAAAGCGCTAGAACTAAGTTGAAGAATTTTGTCTCCAAGACTGAAGTTTCTGTGGAACAAGTTGGTAGAAACACAAATAGGATTTGGCTCACTGCGGAAAAGTTTCAATCTAAGGCAGAATGTTGGCGAAGAGACATTGAAGTTTTATTTTTTTCCAAGTATCCCCTTTTAATATGTTTTTAATTGTGTTTTAATTATGCTTTAAATTAACATAATATAAATATGTTTTAACCGAAAATAACATGGGAGGTGATTACTTGGAAATATTTCCAAGGCGATTAGATTTGAGGTGCTTTTGCTTGTAATTTTGCGACGGCTTATATTCATATATAAGCCGTCGGATAAGGAATTATATATATTCCTATATAATTACTAATATAGGAATTAATTACTATAAGTTGGTGTTACAAACTCCCTTAAATTGGTAAAAACGCTAACAAGATTTTCAATCTAGGGCATGATACTTGCGAAGAGAAGCAGTTTATTTTTTTTTTCAAAGTATTCGTTTTATAATTATGTTTTAACCACCACAGGCTGGTATTACAAAATACCATAAATTGGTAAAAACGCAAAAATGACTTTTGATCTAAGGTATAATATTGGTATGGTAAAATTGAAGTTTTTTTTCTAAGCATCATATTTTTAATTGACATGGTTTGACAGATCAAATTGCCACAATCGGTGAACGCAAATAAGACTTTCCGTCTCAGGCAGAATGGTGGCGAAGGCAATTGGAAGTATTATAATTTTATTTTCGAAGTATACCGCTTTATAACTATGTTTAATTGCCGTAAGTGGGTAGAATAAGCTGCCATAAGTGGTTAAAAAGACAAATAGGATTTGTCTCGCAACCAAATGGTTTATTTCTAAGGCAAAATGCTGGTGAGGAGACTGAAGTTTGGTGTTTTCGAAATATTTTGGTTTTAACATTATGTTTTTAATTGTCATAAGCTGGTAGACCATTGTCACAAGTTGGTAAAAACGCCAATAGGATTAGGGTCACTAAGTGTCACCTAAGGCAAAATGTTGGCAAGGACACATTGGATGCTATTTTTGCTAATTATGCCCCTTTTATAATTAATTTTCAGTTGCCATGATTTGGTGAAACAAGTTACCATACGCTGATAAAACGCTTTATCAGTCTAAAAAGCTGAAATTGATAAGCAAAAACTTCAACAAGTTGTTTCTGTCTGCCATTTTGCCCCGTAAGGCAAAGGTTTCGACCGAGATTGGGCATTCAGTCGGGCTACTTGACATGTATAGAAGAAATCTACTTTTTGACCATTTATTCCCCCCCTCCCTCAATGTGCACATGCCATCCTAATAAGAGTTTTCATTTTAAACTTATATTGAAACATTGGTTCCAATCCTACGATTTTCTAAAAGTCACAGTTAATTTTGCTCGTACAACAGAAATTGAATAAAAAAAATGTAATATATCAATTGATTCCATTAATGTATAATTTGCTAATCCATAATTTTTAACATTATGAATCAAGTCTTGATGACAAAATATCCCAACTTTTTATCAAAATTTAAGATGGTTAAGGCTCAGGGATGGATCTAGGGGGACAAGCAGTGATTTATGTGCAAATTTAGTGATATTTTGGCTTAGACAATATAAAACACTAGAAATAGAGATAAATTACTAGGGGTGGCAACCGTGGTTCAAGCACTACTGCGTTCTGTGTCACCAATAAAATGTTGTTACGTGGAATCTAAAGTTTTTTTGTTGAACCTTGTTTTACATATTATGATTTAAACAAAAAAGTACATTAATAATAGTGGTATAATTAAATAAATATACAATAAATACATTCTTTAGAGAATTAAAACAACCATAATTTTATATCTAAAATGGGTTTGTTGACCGGGGTGGGGGCGTCAAATTCCATTCTTGCCCAGGGCACCGACAGGTCTAGATGCGTCCCTACTAAGGCTAATTAATACTACAAGATGATATTCAATTAAGATTAAATCTTATTGATATTTAAATTTAAATAAATTGATATTAAATTCATATTTAATGCTATTATCAGATTTTGTTTCATTTACATAGAACAAAAAGACATAGGACTGAATTTATTGCCAGTCTCTACCTCATCAATCTACAATCTGCAAAACTCATCATCTCGTGAATCTGCACTACTCTGCTGTAATAATTTAAAAAATGATCAAATAATCATCCTTGTGCATGATGACTATTAAAATATCACATTTGATACTTCTATTGATACTTCTCTTTGATACTTCAAATTGATACTTCAATGATGTTTCTATTGATACTTCAAATTGATACTTCTCAATTTAGGACTTATCATGCAACTATTTCTGGTGAAATCTTTCATTTTTATTTCATTAAATAGAATTATGTACTGTTTTCTTCGAAAAATTAAGAGCTCAAGATGGTAAACATGACTCTCATGATTGTGTAACCTCCTAGTGATAACCTCCTAGTGATACTAGGAGGTATAGTGATACTAGGATCCATGTAACCTCCTAGTGATACCAGGAGGTTACGCAAATGAGACATGTGGCCCACGCTCACCACCCTGCTTTAGATTTAAAAGCGTCGATATAAAAAAAGCTTGGGTACTTAAGTATTAAACGTATTCTTTTATATACTTAACTGTATACGGAATGTCAAACTGGAGATGCTACAGATACCGGGACAGATACTCGCCAGACTGGTTATTTCGAGACCGCTTTTAAGAATTGGAATTGAAAGAGTAGTTTTCATTGCGTTTACGATATTTAAACTGTTGTTTTATGGGGTTTAGGGGGGAAGGTATCTAGGTTAGGTTAGGTTACGCATTTAATATATGGTATGCTTTACCCCCCCCCCTAATGTGCAAATATATAGCCCAAATTTGTTTCTAAACTGTTATACATTCATCCTATTTTATTTTATTTCATTAGCATTAACCACACTTGACTTCTTTAGCAGTATATAAAAGAGTACGTTTAATACACAAGTACCAAAGCTTGTAGTTATTTTAAATGCAATAAATACATTGACCGGAGAAGTGTACTTTTCAACGCTGATCAAAAGCATAAAACGAACCCAATTTTAACCCGTGCAAAGATTTTTCTTTTTTCTTTTTTTTCTTAAATATGAAATCCGGCGGCTGAAGCGAAATCTGACTCCTACCAGAACTGTGTGATTCATTGTTGTTGGGCGGAAATCGACACTTTGCATAAAGCTTTGACTGCTTGTTCCATCATTCAATGTTACTCCAAGTTTTTTTTTACCGACCCTCTATGCGGTCAAAGCGCCTACTGCATAATTAAAAATAATTTACCAATTGAATATTCTCCTTTTTAGATACATTTAGCCTTGGAGCCACCCACCATAGTTGCCATATTTGGCCATATATGGCAAATTGAGATGCCGTTTGTAAAACAAGCTACAATCTATCTAGTTGTCTTGGCTGTCAAAACAACTACTATCTCAAAGCTAAATATAAAACCAGAACCTAAAAATGAACAAAATTGTAAGGGGCTCTATGACGTGGCAAACGACACGTTTTCAAAAGGGATCTTTACTTCTTAACAAGTCATTGTTATTACGGTTGTAATAATTTAGAGTAAAGAGCCCCTTCCATAGTTCAGCAGTTTTCGAAAATTAAAAAACTGACTAAGAAAATGGAAAGCAAAAATCAATATTTACTTCTGCTAGTACTACTACTAACAACTCACTGCAGCACCAAGCCACCTGAGGCTGATACAGCTGCACAAGCTCCTCTTACATACCAATCTATTCAAGCCTCCCTCTTTACACCCTCCCAAGAAGTTCCTATTTCCCATAAAATCAATATCCTTTAATTCCAATTTCGTAACGATAACTTGCATTACCATACAACATTTATCGATTTTACAGAAAATAAATATCCAAGACTTAGAAAAGGAGTTTTAAAAAAAACTTTTTTTTATATAATACAAAATTGACTCAAAAGATAAATTACAGTGGCATGAAAAAAATTTGAGACTCTGAAATTGAAATTCCTTTCCACAAAACTAGGTTAAAAAACAGCACATTTTCATTAATTAATAGTTCGAAAAGTGTGACACTGTCTCTTCTTTTTACTGAAAACTCTCATTATCTACGCTCTATAATCTTTTTTCGTGTACAAGGCCGCATCCAGGCGGGTAGAGGGTTTGTACTCCTTCACTGAAATTTTTGTCCGACTCGTAAAAACGTAACAAAATCCATATTTACAAATTTTGACGTCTTTTTAAAGCTTTTTTAAATAGCCCCCCCCCCCCCCGCGAGATACATCCTGGATAAGGTATTGGTTTTGATCATGGCTTTTATAGGACCGACTGTGGGCTACATGCTCCTATTTACCAAGGATCTCTTATTTACTTTATTCTAAATTCGGTTTTCAACTCCAATAGTGAGTAATGTTTTTCTCGTTACTTCCTTGATCTTAAATAAAAAAACAAGTTTTTTAAACTGAAAGTAAGGAGCGACATTAAAACTTAAAACGAACAGAAATTATTCCGTATATGGAAGGGGATTTCCCCTCCTCAACGCCTCGCTCTTTACGCTAAAGTTTTTTATTTTTTTAAAAAATAAATTTTTGAGACAGAGTCAAACTTTAGCGTAAAGAGCGAGGCGTTGAGGAGGGGAAAGCCCCTTCCATATAAGGAATAATTTCTGTTCGTTTTAAGTTTTAATGTCGCTCCTTACTTTCAGTTTAAAAAACTTGCTTTTTTATTTAATTTGTGAACATTTATTAATTAATGCAGGTTTTTATTTTGGCTCACCATGCATGAATATTTAAAACTAAATTTGTGTATTAATTTTACTTTTATTTGGTTAAATGGCTTTCTCGAAACTTCGTGAATTTTATTTATTAACGTTTTTATAAGTAATAAATATACGTAACTTACGAATTAACCTACGTAAAGAACTTCTATATTCGTATATTTTTATTACGTATATTAGGGGAGTTTGCCCCCTAGTCGATACCTTGCTCTTTAAGCTAAAGTTTAATTTTTTTCCAATTATTTAAGAAAGACCGCTTAATCACAAAGGCTGTTAATTAGAATAAATAGCTCTTTTGAAAGCACTAAAAAAAAACTATAGCGTAAAGAGCGAGGTATTGACTTGGGGGAGAACCCCCTTATATACGTAATAATTTCTGCTCACTTTAAGTTCTAATGTTGCTTCTTGCTTTTAGTTGAAAAAACTTGTTTTTTTAAATTTAATTTATGATCGTATTTTAAATAATGCTTGGAAATCCGGCGCCCCCTTCATAGAAATGTCCCTTACCCCAAAGAAACATCCTCCACGGAAAGATTCTCCCGAGTAACCCCCTCTTTCAGCCCCCCCCCCCTTCCAGAAAAAAATTCTTCCTGAAAATGTCTGTATACTTCCCAATAACCAATACAAAATGTAAGCAATGGGCAAAGTTCATAACTTGCAGCCCTTTCCCTGGGAACTGTGGGGGATTAAGTCATCGTAAAAGACATATTTATTAGATTTTCGACTATGCTGAACAAAATGGCTATCTCAAAATTTTGATCGGGTGACTTTGGGGAAAAATGAGCGTGGGAGGGGGCCTAGTTGCCCTCCATTTTTTTTGGTCACTTAAAAAGGGCACTAGAACTTTTAATTTCCGTTCCAATGAGCCCTCCTACAATATTTTAGGGCCATTGGGTCTATACGATCACCCCTGGGAAAAAGAAAAAAAAAACAAAAAACAAATAAAAACGCAACCGTGTTCTTTCTTCTGGTAAAAAATGTAAAATTCCACATTTTTGTATATAAGAGATTGAAACCTCTACAGTAGGGTTCTCTGATACACTGAATATGATGGTGTGATTTTCATTAAGTTTCTATAGTTTTTAGGGGGTCTTCCCCCCTTTTTTCGAAAATCAGCCAAATATTCTCAGGCGCGTAACTTTTGATGGGTAAGACTAAACTTGATGAAACTTATATATTTGAAATCAGAATTAATATCTGATTCTTTTGATGTATCTATTGGTATCAAAATTCCGTTTTTAGAGTTTCGGTTACCATTGAGCTGGGTCGCTCCTTACAGTTCGTTACCACGAACTGTTTGATGCTTCACGGAGGAAATAGAGGAAAAAACCCACAACAACAAGGCAGAAACGTATTGTTGCATGGCACACAAAGCTTCGGGGAAATACGATTTTGTCTGTCAGGTATTTTTTCCTCAAGTGTAGTGATTAA
This sequence comes from Artemia sp. Qi Xiang Cuo, assembly GCF_049724085.1. Classification (NCBI taxonomy): domain Eukaryota; kingdom Metazoa; phylum Arthropoda; class Branchiopoda; order Anostraca; family Artemiidae; genus Artemia; species Artemia sp. Qi Xiang Cuo. The sequence continues at coordinate 10,609,311 of NC_142809.1, forward strand.
GCGCACGGCAATCGAAGGGGATTAAGTTCCATATTTTTTATAAAATCTTTTCTTGTAAAAACTGTTTCTGGCCAGACACGTGTCTAGACATGGGTATTAGCTAGACACGCACGTGAACACCGCTTAAGGGTACGGGCGTGGATCCAAAGAACATGTCACCTTATAGAAGAAAACCAAATATTAACTGTTCTGGGAAAACTTGCCCCAGAAAATTTGCCCTTGAAAAGTCGTCCTGGGACTTACGCTGAAGTTGTGGCTGGAAAAGTTGTTGCGTGAGTAGCTGTGGGAGACGCAGTCAATGTAGGGGTAGCCCTCTGGTGTGGATAGTAGTAATAGAAGTACAGTAGCAGCACCAGTGGTAGCAGCAAGGTTTCCAGTAATGCTAGTAGTCATGAAGTAAAAATCACACAAAAAAGCCTTGGTAGCATAATTTGGCCAGTATCAGTAAGAGCATAAGTGGGGGTAGTAACAACAGCAATAGTCTTGGTAAGACCAATCCGTCGACAAAAACTTCAGTGAAAATTGGAAGCTTTTGTTGAACACGTAGCCTACATAACAGCGTTTGTTTCCTGGATACCCGCATTGCACTTCTAAATAATTCTAAGCTCAGTGGCACCAGGGACTCATAAACCAAAAATTTGATTAAAATGAAATATCATGTGTAAGTAAGTAAGTAAGTTAGTAAGTAAGTAAGTAAGATCATTAGTAATTGTCGATGAAAACTTCAGTGAAAATTGGAAGCTTTTTGTTAAACACGTAGCCTACATAACAGCGTTTATTTCCTGGACATCCACATTGCACTTCTAAATAATTCTAAGCTTAGTGACACCAGGGACTCATAAACCCAAACTTTGATTAAAATGAAATATCAAATGTGAAGTATCAGTATCAGTGAAGTATCAGTGTGAAGTATGTCCTTACCGTGTTTAGCTTTTAAGGAGAATGAACTGATCCTTAAGGCTTTCCCTAAATTATCCTGGATTTGAAATTTCAGGAGTCAGGAATGCCAGGAGTTGAAAAAGATGCAACATTTCTACATTTGTGAAATCTTTTGAGGGAAGTGGATTAGATATCGGGCCTTAAGGCGCTGTTTTGAATCCTTCTATTGTAAAATCTAAAACTTTGCAGACCGAAGTAACCTTTCACGTAAATTGTAATAGAGATTAAAAGTTATTTACTGAAAATACGGGTTACTTGCTACGTTTTCTTTCAAACGACAATTTCAGCCACTTAATTGTAACTAACCATAACAGATACTCTTAAATGGCACATTTCATTGAAATTGAATATCATGTACCAAATAGCTACTGACTGTGTTATTTCATAGAATCATTATTTGATTAGTTACTGCGACTCCCGAAATGACCCTTGAATGGTCATGAGTCAAAATACGCTCAAAATGTTTATTTTTATGAAGGGGGGATGACGAGTGAGGGTGTGAGGTCCTATTGGACACTGGGCCTCTCTTTGACTCAGACCTCAAACTGCATGTTTTAAATATGTGCCTATCGGGTTTTTGCTTCGGATAGCCGTTTCACAATTCCTAGAAATGCTTGTGAACGATCGTAGTAATCCTTTCAGTATCCCCAAATTCTTGAAAATTTTGCAAATGTCACAAAACAAAAATTGAACTCTCTGAAAATTTGTCCAAAAATCAACGTATACGAACATTAACAATTCGTACCTTGTGCTAAAATTTGTTTATTTATGACAACTAATTTTTGGGTAGGTATCAGAGAGTCCACTTTTCTTCTAGGGAAATTCAGTCAATCCCTTAGAAATTACGGGGACAGTAGAAGCACTAAATCACAGATCCAAGAAAAACACTGAAGTTGTGGTAGGTGGAGGCTATCGAGGGGTAGAATAAGCCCAAGCTCTAGATCTCTTCTTTGAGAACTGCAGTTAAGCAGATAACAATTGCTACGTGATCCTGATTTTAAGAAGACAATGTAACATTTCTTTTATTTATCGTTAAAGACTTTCTAAAATCGTGTATCTGCATGATTTGGGGACCTTCCTGGCTGCTAGTATTGCGCTGCCTATGGAAGTGTAGTGTACCTTCAGGCTCTTAAAATTAAAATTCGCATTTCAAAATCTTCATCCCATACTGGATCGTAGGCGTAACGAGTGGCGCAAACATCATACAAAGGGGATGAATTGACCTTCAATTGGTTTCACCCTTTAAAAAGAGCAGCCGAGATTTCAAATTATGATTAAATATCGCCCTTGTCACCTTTCTACAAGTATCTGTTCAATCTAAAAATAAGAACAAAAATAATAGGCCGAAAGAAATGATTTTTACACTGCCAACTTCATTTGTTCACAGTGACCGGTTTTGAACCGGTTTTGAACCAAACAGTGACCGGTTTTGAACCATAAATGTTTCCATTCAAGTGCTTCCAAGGGGCGATTCGTACATAAAATGTTTGCGATCATCAACTGGTTATATTTGTTGTATTCTTAAATGTTTTCAGGAATGCACTGCTCGAAAATTTAGCGTAAAGAGCCGGGGCTGAGAGAGGTGGCAGTCGCCTTTACATGTAAGATACTTTGTGCTTATTTTAAGCATAAAGTCTCAATTTTAGGTGGAATGGACCGTTTCTTTTTATTTGATCCTTAGCCAGTACAAAACATAGACCTAAAAGTTAAGAGCAGGGTTGCCACCCGGTGAGAAAAAATCGCTAGATTTTAGTGATTTTTTTTATTTAAGTAGTGATTTACTTCAATAATCTACAGATTTATGTGCTGATTTAGTGATTTTTCTGTTTAGGCAATATAAAAATTACTAGAAATAGTGATAAATCACTAGGTTCGGCAACTCTGGTTGAGAGTAATGAAAAATCATGACTAAGAACTTTCTTATATTTAGTGTCATTGAATGGATCATTGAAGTCGACTCATTTCATTACAGTACCATTAACTATAAAAGGCAGTGGAAAAAGGTAACTGTATATGCTGTAACTATTTTTCACTTCCTGGGTTTAAATTACCTTTTCAGTGATGATAGATTCTGATCTCTACTTGGTCTCGTAAAGGTTGAAGAGCTCGTATTAATAGCATTAATGCGGTATTTAATTGTACCATTATTCTAGTTTTAAGAGCTTACCTTTGCAGATGTAGCACTATGTGAGGTTCGTTACATGACGCCCGTCTTATTTGTCACTTGAAGTGCCAAGCACAGAGGAAATAAAATATAATCTTTGAAGAGTTTTCATAAAAAAAGCAGTCCCGTGAATTCAAACAAATTTAGGGGAGGGGGCGAAATAAATTTTTCAATATCTAGGGAGAAGGACAAAATGCCCAAAAAAGAATGTTTCGGTGAATATACCCCCCCCCCCACCAAAAAAAAATATGGGAAGAGGGCAAAAAATCCTGGCGGCCAAAGGCCACCCTGTCCCCTAGTCGATGCCAGTGGTGAAAGCTTTAAAAATAGGGCAAAATTGAGATTTCAGTTTATAATGAAAAAGACCTCCTTATGAAGCTGAAGAGTCGTCGATTTGATACTACTAGGGAAGAAATTAAAAAAAGGAAACGCGGTTGCAAACCGCAAAAAACTAAGATAAAAACACATGGCACTAAACAGATGTAGGTGTAGCTTTTAATAAGATGTAGCTTTGTTTTGAAGTTGTAGCTGTCTTTGGAAACCAGCTGATTGCTATGTTTGGATTTTTACGGACGAAAATCATTGTCAGATTTGAGGAAACAGTTTCCTTAATTTATTTATATGTTCTTCTTAGGTAAAATTATTTTTTTTAGGTAATAACCCTAAGTTGGGCCAAAGAGGCAAAAAATGCTTTTTATTTTATGTCCTTTGTATTCTAACAATATTCACTGTATTTAGTATAATTCATCACTTTATTAAAACTTTGTACACTTTACAAGGTTACCCCAAGAGCTGGGTAAAGGTCATTTCAGCCCCCAATCCACTTCGGAAGAACAAAAGCGTTAAAAAGTCCAACATATCGTAAATTTAGAAAAAAATTCAGGTTTTCGATACAAACAACTTTGTTTTAACCGACCCCCTACCCCCTGGAAACATGTTCAGGGTATTTCAATCTTAAAAAAAAAAATAATTACGGACGCCCTTGGTCATTTGCATTTATAAAGGAATAAAATAACTTTTTAGTTTTGTTTTTGAGACTGTATTAGCCTTTCAGTCGACAATCAGCCGTTTTTCGGTTCTTTCTATGTTCATGATCTGCCATATTACGCTGCCCTGCGGAAAAGGGCTGCGTAAGAAACACTAGTAAACATATACATATATATATATATATATATATATATATATATATATATATATATATATATATATATATATATATATATATATATATATATATATATATATATATATATATATATATATATATATATATATATATATATATATATATATATATATATATATATATATATATATATATATATATATATATATATATAGTAGTAGTAGTAGTAGTAGTAGTAGTAGTATGATGATGATATATATATATATATATATATATATATATATATATATATATATATATATATATATATATATATATATATATATATATAGTGTATATATATATATATAAGTTCGTAGTAACGTATACATACAAATTTTTAAAGAGGATATTCTTATACAAGCTTAGATTTCATGACGACATACATGACGATTTTGAAGAAGATGGCTTAAGTGGTGCACTATAACCTGGCGGGAGGAGAGTACTGAAAATACCAAAGATTAAGAACAAACGAGCTTCCGATGATAATTTAAACTTATACTGACAGATATTACTAACCATAGTAATCAGAAAAATAACAACAGTAATTATATAACAGATAAAAATTAACAGAAACAAAGGTAAATGTTATATTGAACATAAGGATAACACATAGTGCTATAGATGAATAAATAAATCCTAAAACCAACATAAATGAAATGAATAATCGAGGCAAACCTAAAACAAACAGAAATTACGACACATAAGAACGGGGATCGTACCCTCTAAACGCTTTAAGGGATTTAGCGCCATTTGGGCTTTGCTGAAAACTGAACATACTTTAAACATGTTTTCTTTTTTATTTCCATCATCAAAAAGTAAAAAATTGCTTCCGAAAAATTAATGTCATTGCTTAGAAAAAAATCTATTTCCATTAGATTTTTCAAGTCATCTTGGCTATTTGGTCATTTTTTATTTTTATTTGTTCATGTTTTGACTTTCCAATAAAATGGGTGTGAGAGGGGGTTGCACCACTCCTATTTACAAACCTTGACTAGCCTTATGACTTTATTTTTTGTTGTTTTGTTGTTGTTGATATTTTGACAAATTAAAACCCATTGTTCAAAATACAGACTGTTTTCAGTAAAGCGCAAATGACGCTATAGTCTTTATAACGCTACAGGGCAGTAGCACTGCTCCTGTTTATGGTAATTTCTGTTTTTTTACTTATTATAGATCCCTCGTTTTAAGTTTAAATATGACTTTTTACTTTTTTTGAAAAATGTATTTTTTTTAAAGATGTTATTTAAAACTAACCTTAAATAGAAGTGACTGAATCGGTTAGAAGGCCTGATTTTATTTTATTTTTGACTTTCAGCTTATAAGCCAGGTAGCTTGTCCCGGGAAATCAAATTTTAGTGCTGAATATTATACTGCCTTTTAATTTGATTCATTTTTAGGTTTTTTATATCCTTAAATGTTTTTTTAGTTGTAATTTTAATATTTCTCATTTGGTGTTTATTCTTCGCTGGAGACGGCTACTGAAAGTACACACAAAATATTTTTTGACGTTGTATTCTAGTCACTAACTTTTCAAAAAGTCTTCATCCATACATAGTTTTTTGTTTTTTTGGATATGACAACTCAACGGAAGCTCCTCATTAGATTATTTCAATCAGTAAATCAGTCTGTCTGTTTCCAAAAATTCCCCAAAATCTAATCAAAATGTTCTGTAAGGTTAGATTAAATAAAAAAAACAGTTGTATTAACTGAAAGTAAGGAGCGACATTAAAACTTAAAACCAACAGAAATTATTCCGTGTATGACAGGGGCTGTCCCCTCCTCAACGCCTCGATCTTTACGCTAAAGTTTTTTATTGTTTTAAAAAATAAAGTTGTGAAACAGAGTCTCACAACCTATATGTAAACATTGGGCAAAGTTAATAACTTGCAGCCCTTCCCTTGGGGACTGTGGGGGATTAATCATCTTCAAAGACATAGTTATTATATTTTCAACCATTCTGAACAAAATGGCTATCTCAAAATTTTGGTCGGGTGACATTGATAAAAATTTACGTGGGAGGGGGCCTAGATGCCCTCCATTTTTTGGTCACTTAAAAAGGGGAACTAGAACTTTTAATTTACTTTCGAATGAACCCTCCCGCGATATTCTAGGACAACTGAGTCGATACGATCACCAATGGGGAAAAAAATACAATAAACACGCATCTCTGATCTTTCTTCTGCCAAAAAATACAAAATTCCACATTTTTGTAGATAGGAGCTTAAAACCTCTACTACAGGGTTCTACAATACGCTGAATCTGATGGTGTGATTTTCATTAAGGTTCTATGAGTTTTTTTTGGGGGGGGGGGGTGTTTCCTCCTTTTTTTGAAAATAAGGCCAATTTTCTCAGGCACCTAACTTTTGATGGGTCAGACTAAACTTGACGAAAAATTTATATTTGAAATCAGCATAAAAATCTGGTTCTTCTGATATATCTATTGGTATCAAAATTCCGTTTTTTAGAGTTTCGGTTACTATTGAGCCGGGTCACTCCTTACTTACAGTTCGTTACCACGAACTTTTTTAGTAGCAGTAAAGACTGTCCTACCAAAATTTTTACTAGTGTAGTCAAAGATCGTGGTATTATTTAAATTTTAAGTTCATCTTGTCTGAAATAGCTTACAAAGTTGTTTCTATGAACACTACTCTGGGAGAATTCAGTTCTTTGTATGCGGATTTTTGCGACATATCTATTTGCGAAAGTACACTTTTTATTCACGACAAAACCGGCCTTTTTGCGACATATCTATTTGCGAAAGTACACTTTTTATTCACGAAAAAACCGGCCTTTTTGCGACATATCTATTTGCGAAAGTACACTTTTTATTCACGACAAAAACGCTTACGCTTCTTACGATATTTTTCCTTACGCTTGCTTAGCTCAGCTCAAGCCCCCATTCGTCTTTGAAGGCCGTCTTGGGGCCTCTTTCTTCGAAATGGCGTGGATGTGTCTTCTGTACGCCTCACGGTCTTCTGCTAGGCGAGGAAGATCAGAAAGGCGATGAGGTGCGAAATATTTGTTCCACCTTTTTGGGAGGCAACCACGAGGGCGAGAACCATTAATTTGGCCTGCAAATGACCTAGCCAACGAAGTTACTGGAGTTGGATCTGGAATCTGGATGAGGATTGTTGATTTGATTTTAAGGCGCTCAAGGAGTTCGAAGTCTGAGATTCAATCAAGGTAGGTAATACCAGCAATACCACGGAGACATATAGTTTCAAACGCTGCAAGTCGACACTGGTAATCTACCTTCAACATCCATGTTTCATATGTGTATGTTGTGAAGGGGATAATCAACGTATCAAAAAGTCGTGTCTTAAGTCGTAAAGATAAGGTTCTGTACCTTAGATGTACCTTAGATTACGTAAAGATGTGGTAGTTCTGTACTTACGCGTTATAGCGACCCTACCAAAGAAGTGAAGTTAGGTTAATCCTGATGAAATACACCAAAATATTATGAAGATACAAAACTTTGGTAGCAAAACTACGGAAACTACAACAGAGAATTATGGAAAGCAGGCCGCCCAAAACGCATTATATTATATGTCTAACCTAGCCACCTCTATGTATTAAATACTTAATTAAAACATACCTGCAAAGCAGTTTATTTCGCTCAGTCTAAGCTGATTATCTCCGGGTGAACACAGAAAACCGGTATCATTACAGATAAAGAACAAAGTGAGGCCACGTAACAAAGGGTACACGTAAGTACCCTTACTTCAATAAATTAATATTCTATTTTTCTTTCTTCACTATTTCCAAAAGCACCCCAACTTTAATTAACGCCTAAGGTTTCAACCAAAGCCATGCATATGCCAGATAAATTATTAAGGAGTCCGTTCTATAATGCTAAATTAACGGTAAAGATTGTCCCACCAAAAAAATGTAACTGGCTCTGTCGAAGATTGCCATATATCCAAATTTTAGAATCTATGCAACAAAAACTGGTCTCAAGGGTATTTTTTTTTTTTACCACTTTCAGTACTATACAAAATCAAGCCCTACATATGAGCGACTAATTTTCAATGGGTCGGTCCTATTATACTAAATTAGTGAAAAATTTTATTGGCTTTATTACCATAGAAACCAAATTTTCAATATTATTTCGCTTTATTCTTTATCTCTGTGTTCGCAATATATCCCTTTTTATATAGTTTGTTATTGTATCTCGGAAAGACACCTCAGTTGAGGTTCTTATAAGCTTGCTTCAACATTTCAATAATTCCATTTTACCTTATCTCATTATTTCTGAAAACACCCCAAAACATAATTAATACTAAAGGTTTTAATGAAACCGTACGCGTGAATGATCAATCAACAATAGGCCTGTTTCGGTGGATAAATTTTATTGTCTAAATTGGACATCAACAATGTGCTTATAAGCATCTACGTTTTTACGTGTCTGACGATTTTTTTTTGGGAGGGGGCAGGATGCTCAAACCCGGTGAGTCCCCCTCCCTGCGCTGGATGCGGTCTTGTATACACAAATGTTTTGCATTGAGTTTAATTTTTGTTCGAAAAAAAAATAGCAACACAAACATAATTTGTCATCGAACAGTTCGTGGTAACGTACTGTAAGTAAGGAGCAACCTGGCTCAATAGTAACCGAAACTCTTAAAAACGGAATTTTGATACCAATAGTTATATCAAAAGAATCGGCATGCTGGTTTCAAATATATAAGTTTCATCAAGTTTAGTCTTACCCATTAACGGCTACGAGCCTGAGAAAATTTGTCTGATTTTCGAAAAAGGGGGGAATCACCCCCTAAAGAGTCATATAATCTTAATGAAAATCACACCATCGGGTTCAGCGTATCAGAGAACCCTACTTGTAGAGGTTTCAAGCTCCATCAGCAGAAATGTGGAACTTTGTATTTTTTGCTAGACGAAAGATGCGCTGTGAACAGAAACACTGATGCGTGTTTTTTTTCTAGGGGTGATCGTATCGACTCAGGAGTCCTAGAATATCGTTAGAGGGCTCATTCGAATGGAAATTAAAAGCTTTACCGCACTTTTCAAGTGATCAAAAAGATTGGAAGGCAACTAGGCCCCCTGCTCTGCCCATTTTGTCCCAAAAATCGTCTGAATAAAATTTTGAGACAGCTATTTTGTTCATCATAGTTGAAAGGCCTAATAGCTATGCCTTTGGATATAACATGACCCCTCCCCCCAGAGGTCCAGGGGAAATGCCCTTAAGCTATAAAACTTGCCCATTGTTTACGCAGAGTATTTGTTATTGGGAAGCATGCATACATTTTAGGGTGGGAGGGGGATGAATTTCCTGCTGGGGATTTTTCCACGGGGGAATTTTCCATGGAGAGAGGTTTCCAGGGAGTGAACTTGTCAGGGGAAATTATACACTGGGGGAATTTACAAAAATTCCTATACAAAATTCTTATTATGTGTCTTGCTTTCTCTTTCCCGTCTTAATTTTAGGCTTGAAGTTGTTAAGGGTAATTGTCCTGGGTAAATTTTCACCGGGATTGAATTTTCTAGAGGGTATTTCCGTGGGGAGGTTATTTCTCCGCGGAGATGGGGCCAGATTTTCTGGCGCTATTTGAAAACGATGAGAAATTAAATAAAAAAACAAGTTTTTTCAACCGAAAGTAAGGAACAACATTAAAACTTAAAGCAAACAGAAAATATTACGTATATGAAGGGGGTTGCCTTCTCCTCAACACCTAGCTCTTTGCGCTAAAGTTTGAATTTTGTCCCAATTCTTTAAGAATGACTCCTGAAACACAAGGGTTGTTTAATTAGAACAATAAGAAGCTTTTTAAAGATACTAAAAACTTTAGCGTAAAGAGTGAGGGGTTGAGGAGGAGGCAGCCCCATTCATATACGTAATAATTTCTGTTCGTTTAAAGTTTTAATGTTGCTCCTTATTTTCAGTTGAAAAAACTTGTTTTTTATTTAATAGATTCAGGGAACTGAATCTTGTTCGAAGAGCCTTCGGCTACACAAAGAAAAACTCCAAACTCCTGTTACATTCTTCAAGGGACACAACCCCAATGGAAATTCAAGTTTTAATAAAATGACCTCTGTGTAGCCTACAGTTATGCGGGTTTTGACAGTAGTGGGAGCTGAATCTATAAAAAAAAAATCAGACGTAGGTAAAAAATCATCAAAAAATATGGTGAAAATAGTAGGGCACCAAATAAATTAAGATGGCGTATCTTTCTTTTGAAGGTTTAGTAGTTTTCGAGAAACAATTTTCTTTTTTTTTCCTGATAAATTAGGGTTTATTCATCAATCAAATATAACAAAATCCATAGGCTAAGCTCGTAAAGGAGATCACTACCTCAACTAGGCCTAAAAAAACAATAAAAAAAACCTATCATATAAAAATCACTAATAAGCGACTATACCACCCCTACTATTTTTCAACTCATCAATTCTTAACATTCAACATATTTAACCTTGTCCTTCTCAATCCATCAACTTAACAAACAAAAAAAAATTAAAGGCAAAAGAGACCGGAGAACAGACTCACTCACCCCCATATACCCTATAACAATGATCTTTTAAAAGACTTCTAAATTCAGTAACATCCGTCACCTTCTTGATCTCATCGGATG